>NC_139982.1:33348532-33383532 GCF_963993115.1 Abramis brama
ATTATTTATACTTCATTCATGGAGCTTTCATTCTGAAACGTTTCAGTTGGACGTTTAAAGGGTTAGTTCACCCAAAAATGAAAATTATGTCATTAATGACTCGCCCTCATGTCGTTCCAATCCCGTAAGACCTCCGTTCATCTTCGGAACACAGTTTAAGATATTTTAGATTTAGTCCGAGAGCTTTCTGTCCCTCCATTGATAGTCAATGGACGGCATACTGTCCATGTCCAGAAAGGCAATACAGACATCATCAAAGTTGTCCATGTGACATCAGTGGCTCAATCTTAAGTTTATCAAGCGACAAGAATACTTTTTGTGCGCAAAAAGTAAACAAAAATAACGACTTTATTCCACTATTCATTTCCTTCTCTCTGGGTCTCGAGTTAGTTCACGTAGTGTAATAGCGTAGCGCGTCTGTGTTGTACGTCACACATAGGCTCACTATTGGCCGACGCTGGTCATGTGTGATGCGTGTGACGTACAACACAGACGATAAAATATCTTAAACTGTGTTCCGAAGATGAACGGAGGTCTTACGGGCTTGGAACGACCTGAGGGTGAGTCATTAATGACATCATTTTCATTTTTGGGTGAACTAACCCTTTAACGTTTGTAAATTTTTGCTACTTGTTTCAGAATATTCAACATTCATTAGTAACTTTTCCATAATGTTTGCAGAATGATAATATGAAATATTCTCTTAATGTTTTGCTGACCTTCACATAAGAAAAGTTCTACAAACATTCAGAAATAATATTTTCATATCTTAAAGGGAACGTCATTAAAACATTCTTATAGTTTTTATTGCGACTTCTCAAAATCATATTGCATTTTTACTGTTTCATGAGTTTTATTCTTCATAATTGTGTTATTGTTGAGTTTCTCTGACTGATGAACACATATAGTGTAATAACATGCTCTCTATGATGCTGTATGATTGACATTTCTCTTCTTATGAACATTAACAGTGGAAAAGTGCACAAGTTTAGTTTGTGATGAAAACTTCACAGTTTGTGTCTATACAACAATGGACAGAAATGAACAATTATCCCACATATCCTCTACATAATATACATGTGAACTTTATTATGATGAGTGTAAAACATGTTGAATTATTGATCCTTCATACAATTAAAGTTAAAGGAACAGATTGACAGATTCACGACACGATATTATTCAGTTTCTGACGGATGTTTTGTTGTTCTGCTCCACATCAGCTCACACAGGTTGTTCAGGGTGCGGTATACACACAGGATCCATAGAAATACATCCTCCACTTGAAGATAAAGTAATTCCCAGGTCCCAATCTAAGGGTAATTTATTTTGTGACATGAATCAGCCTCAGTGAACCCAGTGAATAATGTTGAATAATGTTGAATAATGTTGTGTATTGTAGTTCAGCCTCTCATAATCATCACATCAATCACATGTGTGTTTATATCAGGTCAGTGTGAGTGTTTACTGTTGATCATATGTGTGTTTATATCAGGTCAGTGTGAGTGTTTACTGTTGATCACATGTGTGTTTATATCAGGTCAGTGTGTGTGTTTACTGTTGATCATATGTGTGTTTATATCAGGTCAGTGTGAGTGTTTACTGTTGATCATATGAGCTCCATCATACATTCACTGTAATATTTCACTGTCAGAGGCCGACATCAGATGAGAATATGATAGTGAATTATATGCTATTTGAACTAAATCACACTTTAACTAATCAGCTCACAGTATTAATATATTTATGATGATTATGTGAGACTGTATAGTTGGTGGAAGTGTGTAATAACGGAAACATTTTGAGGAAATATGGTATTAATTTCCACTGTTATGCGGATGACACCCAACTTTACTTGTTCTTTTCCACCACCATCTTCGTCCAGATGTTCAGCTGAAATTAAAGATGGTCTTTCAGCTAACTTCTTGAAGGTAAATGGCAACAAAACTGAGGCTTTGCTTGTTGGCACTAGATCTGTTTTGTCTAAATCTAATTGTCTTTCTTTGTGCATTGACAATACTGCAATCTGTCCTTCTTCACAGGTTTAAAGTTTGGGTGTCATCATGGATAGCACACTATCCTTTGAAGCTCAAATGAATAATATCACGCGGATTGCATACTTCCACTTGCGTAATATTAACCGTCTCCGTCCCTTTCTTTCAAATAATAATATTGCCGTTCTCATTCACGCACGAGTCACTTCACGTATAGACTACTGTAATGCTCTTCTCTCAGGTGTTCCCTCCAAACTGCTACATAAGCTTCAGCTGGGTCAGAATCCTGCAGCTCGTGTCTATCTAGAACAGCTTCTGCTGAGCACATCTCTCCAGTTCTTCAGCAATTGCACTGGCGTCCAGTAAACTATAGAGTTGAATTCAAGATCTTGCTACTTACTTATATGGCACTTCATAATCTTGCACCCCAATACCTTACACTTCTCCATGTTTACACTCCTTCACGTGCTCTCAGATCTTCATCTTCAGTTTCTCTTGTGGTTCCTCGGATTCGACTAACTCCCATGGGTGCCAGATCTTTCAGTTATGCTGCCTATGGATCTCTCTTCCCCTTGATGTTCGCAATAGCGATTGCTTGTTGACTTTAAAAACGCGTCTTAAGACATATCTTTTTATACAAGCTTTTTTATAACATGTTGTATTGAGTCTTTAATGCACTTTATCTGTATATGTGGCTTGTTTGTTGTGTGTATTGTCTTATGCAGTGACCTGTATATTGCTTGTGAGGTGACCTTGGGTGTTATGAAAGGCGCCATTAAATAAAATGCATTATTATTATTATTATTATTATTATTATTAATAACAGTGTTTACAATTATTTAAAGGATCCCTGTCTTATAAGTGACCAAATTCTTGTTTTCTCCATCGAACTGCGAAGACTTGCTTCAACTAAACTA
The DNA here is from genome assembly GCF_963993115.1 of Abramis brama. NCBI lineage: Eukaryota > Metazoa > Chordata > Actinopteri > Cypriniformes > Leuciscidae > Abramis > Abramis brama. The sequence continues at coordinate 33,351,441 of NC_139982.1, forward strand.
CATACTATATTTCTTTATAAATAATATACATATTTTATACCCAGCAAACAAGTTTCTCTCAACGTATGAACAAACGTTCTTCCAGTAACATTAATAGACCGTTCATTCAATGTTATATGTTTTTTGTGTTCTCAAAACATTAGAAATAGTCTCAAAATCAGGCCGTTATCATCATATGCTTTACTGCACATGTGATTTACTGAATGCTGGTTTGTTTGCATTTGTACTGTTGTTTTATTCTTAATAATTGTGTTATTGTTGAACTTTCTTGTTGTGTTCTCTCTCCAGTGCATTGCTATAATATTCATGTCCACTAGGTGGCGCTGATGTGTTCACATGTTCAACTGATGTAAGAGCTGTGTGGAAGAAGACGATATAGTTGAGTAAAGTGAATGCTGAGCTTCTGCTTGTGTCTGTCAGCTTTCATTCCTCCTTCAACATGACATTTCTCTGATGAACACATATAGTGTAATAACATGCTCTCTATGATGCTGTATGATGCACACATGCATAAATAATGTTATGACAATCAAATGTATGTTTATTGAAGATTATAAAACTAAAAAACAAATAAATAAATGCACATAGCCCATACAGCAGAAAAAAAAAAAAAGAAACAAAGAAAGCAATTCCGGAAGAGAGTCTATAAAGTGGGCGGAGTCTATCTCTGGGCGGATGACGTTACAACAGTGAAAGTAAAACTAAACTCTGCGCAATATTCATTTTATATTCATTTCAAATTCTACATTAATTCCACAAAATGAGGCGAACAATTCATGTCGAAAACCTTCGCGGAGAGAGAATAATACCAGTATATGTGTATTCAGAGAAACTGGAGAACATGACCGTTAGAGAGTTCAGAAGAAGAGTCGATCTCTTTGGTCCACTTAAGTCGAGCTCTTCAGAGTTATGTGTTAATGTACATGTGTGTTCCTGTCACTCGTTTAATAATAACATTAATTATCATATGCGAAAATGACATAAACAGGAAAAACTGTTTCAACATTTGAATGTTTATTCATCAGCTCTGATCAACCCAAAGGCCTGAACTACATCAGATTGTATAATAACATCTGCTGGATTATCCTTATAAAAATCATTTACTACAGTAACTATATTTAACCATGATATTTATAGTAATATGATGTTAATTACAGGAAAATCCTCTTAATGATGAAATGATCATCTTCAGCTCTTACGCACGCATTCCTTGTTTTTCACAGGTGAAGATTACAGACTGATCTCCAGAGGCATAGTGCTGGAGGATCACAGAAAACTGCGGGATTATGGCATTACACATGAACATGCAGTGCTTAGGCTTGATCGTCTTCCTGAAAGAGGTAAAGACAGTGTTAGTTTATAATGTTTAATCTGACTCTTCATGTCGTCACTGAAGACAAACTCTTGTTTTCTCTATAGCAGTGATTTTATATTAGTAATTCTTCAGTGAATTCTGCTCTTAAACTGAATGTATATTGTATTATTTTCTGTCATTATTAATATCTGTTACACGATTAAACCCCACAGAGGAACAGCAGTCAAGTGTCAGTTTATGATCACAGTTTTAACCAGTATTTTATACTAACAGGGAACGTTCTGGAAAGATTCTCTCAAAGTTATGATCAAACGTTCCTCCAGTAACATTACACATTTGTTCAGAGTTATCTGGTGTTTAATAATGTCCTCAGAACATCAGCACTAAAACATTATTAATACTTCATTAATGGAGCTTTTATTCTGGAATGTTTTAGTTGGACGTTTTTCTAGTGTTTTTTAAATGTTATTTGTTTCAAAATATTCAACATTCATAAGTAACGTTTCCATAATGTTTGAAGAATGATAATATGGAAAGTTCTCTTAAAGGTCCCATTCCATGGATTATTTTTTATTATTTTATCATGTTTCCAGGGGTGCCCTTATAATGTTAGTATGTTTTTTAGATCAAAAATTGTTATAATTTAGAAATAAAAGGCATATTTCCTAGCCTGATTTCATTCCCTGGTTTGAACACTCTGTTTGAAGGGGCGTGTCTGCTGTGAGACTTCAGTGTAAACGCCCTCTGCTGTGATTGGCTGCTGTGAGACTTCAGCGTAAACGCCCTCTGCTGTGATTGGCTGACATGCTTGCATATGAAATATCTGGCATTACATGTGGAACTATCTGGAAAACGTTTACTATTACAGCTATTATACGTTTTTACTATTACAACTATCGGGATTAACGAATCGTGAGAAGTTTTTTAAGTATTTAGATCTATTTCAATCACATAAAAGGTTGCAGTGATGATGAGCATTGAGCAGATGACAGTCTGTTGATCGCGTGAAAGATCTTATCATTGCAACGCAGTTTCTGCACTCACTAATGATTTCACCAATGCAAACATGAGGTATATAAATACAGTAAGAGCTTCGTTGTGCAGTGTAACAGCGTCATTTATTTCATAACGAGTTTTGGCAAGTGTCCAGATAAACTCGCGCTGTGTGATTGACAGCTTGGGCGATTGGAAAGGGATTGTTCTTTGATCGCTTTCTGTATATTAATCACAGTTTAAGTAAGATTATTTTCATCCTACTAAGAGAAACGATGTGAAGTTGATCGCTACTTCCATATTAAATCACTACTTACCGCTTGCTGGAATATAGTTGAAATTGCCCCCTTCGTCAGTATGAGACGCTGAGAAAAGCCTGCTTAATATTATCCCAGGTTAGAAAAACAGTCCGTGGTGAAATGGACAGAGCAAACTAACAACTTCGAATTAAACTTTTGCGGTATCCGATCATAGATAAACATCAACCGTCTGTTGACATTTCGCCATCAATACGCCTGTGTTCCTGTGGGCGGAGGTTAGTCTAAACACGGTTCTGGTGATGTCACTAATGAAGGAAGTAGAGGGGTGTAGTCCAATCCAGCCGTTTTTTGTAGTCAACTTCTGTTAAATAAAATATCTCGCTTGGCATTGAACTTTGAGCTTTATAATTTTACAGATATTATTTATACTCTAACAACAACATTACACACTAACTAAACTTTGAAACATGGAATCGCATGCAACGGGACCTTTAATGTTTTGCTGATTTTCTCATAAACAAGAATTATGTTTTTAAAACAATAAAAAAGAACATTCAGAAATAATGTTTTCATATCTTACTGTGAATGTCACCAAACGTTCTCAACATTTCTTTGTTTTCTGGGAAGATTGAATGTTTTATGGCGACTTCTGTAAATCAGGCCGTTATCATCATATGCTTTACTGTACAGTAGAAATATATACGGTAGCTTGTGTCAAAATGATTTGATTGTTTTGACTTAATTTATGTTTTTATGACATCTGTTTATGACAGGATGTTTGTTTATATGGGGGTTTTATGATCACCTGTTTGTTGACCTTTGACTGTGTGTGTTTCCGGAAGTTTATGATTGTGTGTTTATGATTGTGTTTATGATTGTGTTTATGATTGTGTGTTTATGATTGTAATCTGCTTGGTGCGAGAGGAACGTTTTTGCAGGGGTGTTTTTATTATGGATAATGTTCACAGAATGACGAAATTATGAACATGAAGAAATCTGTCATGGATTTGTTTTTCAGATGACGATGCAGCTTCCATAATGTCTGTGGGGAGAATAAAAACGCGTGAATGAAATTAAAGGTTGTATCAGTGATTTCAGGCCCAAACATAAATGATCACATTCATCTAATCTTTCCTAACGATCCGCTAGCTGCCCGTCCCATAAGCATGCCATCAAAAACCGCGTCTCTGTAGGCAGCCTAGGCTCTGAGATCTGCACACAAAAACAATTGGTTTCACCAACCACTCAAAACCAAAATAAATAGTGTTTCAACCAATCACCGACAGGGGGGGGGGGGTGTTGTGAGGTTTTGCACTCGTGCACGGCTGCAAGCGAAGTCACTCCTCAGAACTCACAAACACATTCTAAGACATTGCACTGTGCACACACACACACACACACACACACACACACACACACACCTGACTCCAGTATCTCCACCTTTCAAAAGCCTTCCCGATAACTATTCGTGTCTTGGAATAAACACAATGGTATTCCCTCGCCCTAATCCTCCTCCTCCTCGTGGGGATTGACTCAGCCATGTTCAGTTTCTCGTTTGTTGATAGACGCTGGCTGCTTCTTCAGCTCTGACTTCATGTGCAGCCGTTAGGGCTGCACGATTTGGGGAAAATGTCATATTGCGATAACTGAGGTCAATATTGCGATTGCGATATGCGATATAATAAACAAATGGTTTCATGAGTCAACTTGCTTGGTTCTCAAGGAAAATAAATGCACACACAGATTAGTGATAATCTGCCTAAAGAAAAAAGTTCTTTAGTCAAGAGCAGTGAGTGTTTTTCTCTGTTCCCTTTGTTCTTTGATTAACTTTAGCGACAGATATAATTAGTGGCTACTGTGTACTGTCCCTTTAAGAGCAGCCGCTGCTGTCAGAGACGCGGATCTCACACGCGCCTCATTCACGAGTCACAACTCTTCACGTTCATCATAAGACTTAGACTACTCTTATGTTATGAAGATACTCGACAAAAAGACATTTTGCCATAATTGTGTGTGTTATTGTTCATTCAAGCTTGAAAGAGAACTGTATTCTGGCATGCTGTTTTGTGCACACGCACGATATTAGCGCGAGTCTTTCTGTGTGTCACAGTCAGGACATTCACAGGCAGCGCGTTCATTATGGCATACATGTGTGTTGTTCGTTCTACAGCGAAAGAGATCTTGATACTGGTGCACGTCTATCTGTGGGTCGTGTGTATGTGTGTGTGTGTGTGTGTGTCAGGAGGACATTCACTGACAGCATGTTCTTTTTTGTCTTGTCGCGCATGAGTGGTTTAAAAGCCTGCAGTTGAAAAAACAAAACAAAACAAAAAACAGTAATATTATGAAATATTATTACAATTTAAAATAATGGTTCTCTTTTTTTAATATATTTTAAAATGTAATTTATTTTTGTGATGCAAAGCTGAATTTTCATCAGCAAGTACTCCAGTCTTTGGTGTCTTATGATCCTTCAGAAATCATTCTAATATGATGATTTGATACTCAGTTATTATCAATGATGGAAACAGTTGTGCTGTTTAATATATTTTTTTGGAATACTTTTTTCAGGATTCATTGAGTAAAACGTTAACAGCATTTATTCATAAAAACAGCATTTATTCAAAATAAAAACATTTCTAACAATATAAATCGTTACCATCACCTTTTATCAATTTAACGCATCCTTGTTGAATTAAAGTACTAATTTCTTTAAAAAAAATAGTTATTGTTCCCAAACTTTTGAACGGTAGTGTATATTGTTACAAAAGATTTCTATTCTAAATAAATACAGTTCTTTTTAACTTTTTATTCATCAAATAATCCTGAAAAAAGTATCTCAGGTTATAAAAAAATATTAGGCAGCACAACTGTTTCCAACATTGATCATAAATCAGCATATTAGAATGATTTCTTAAGGATCATAAGACACCAAAGACTGGAGTACTTGCTGATGAAAATTCAGCTTTGCATCACAAAAATAAATTACATTTTAAAGTATATTAAAAAAAGAGAACCATTATTTTAAATTGTAATAATATTTCATAATATTACTGTTTTTTTGGGTTTTTTTTTTGTTTTTAACTGCAGGCTTGATGAGCATAAGAGACTTCTTTCAAAAGCATTAAAAATAGTAGTGTTTCCAAACTTTTGACTGGTACTGTATATTGTGAACAATTCAGGCATATGTCTTGACCGTGTAACGTTTAATCAAAATTCTGTTGGAAAATCAAAAATATATGGTGGATTTACTTAACTTTTTATGTCAACAGGCTCTACGTAACTGGGTTATGTGGCATTTAATTAACATTGTTTATTTCAGTAGACTTAAATTTATTACATAAGGTTAATTCAATGCCATTTAGTTGAATCAGGTTAACATTCTTAATTTTGTCCAAAACTATTAAGTACCTTTTACAAAATCTTTACTCCGTATAAAAAAAACTCTTAATGTTCGGCATTTGCTAGAAGATGGTTATGTTACATCCAATGTATGTCTGAAGTAGTTGTTTTTATTATTATTAAATCCACTTTAATCGTTGTTAGAACGTCCTCACCCAAGCACATGGTCTACACTTCACCACAATGGTGACCTCCAAAAACACTAACATATCAGAAACTCTTTTAAATATAAACATTAAAGAACATTAATCATTAACAAGTCATCAATTTTTTATCATGATGAAAAAACACAGAAAAAATGTACACCCCTATCCAGTCCTGTGCAAAGCATGATGGGAAGGGGAAATCCTGTTCCTAGTCTTCTTTATTGCTATTTTAACATTTCCAATAATATGAACTATTATTCACTATTTTATGTTTTATCTATGTAAGGCAGTGTTTTGTTGTGTATTAGATTAAAATACTTGATCATTTAACATCTTGTTTCATCTAAATTGTTTTAGGATGTGACTGTAATCTGAACACAATTCACTCTGACATATTTCTTCGGCGCAGAAAATTCCCCGATCGGCAATTTATACACTCCTGAGAGACATTAGTATTCTTAACTCATATAATGTGGTGTTTAAAAGGTTAAAACTTGCTTTTAGAAATAGTTAAATAAATTTCATCTTATTTCACATATCTGTTATTTTATATGCTTTTTAATTTGTCTATGCTATTTCTTAATTTCATTCACGCGTTTTTATTCTCCCCACAGACATTATGGAAGCTGCATCGTCATCTGAAAAACAAATCCATGACAGATTTCTTCATGTTCATAATTTCGTCATTCTGTGAATATTATCCATAATAAAAACACCCCTGCAAAAACGTTCCTCTCGCACCAAGCAGATTACAATCATAAACACAATCATAAACACAATCATCCACACAATCATAAACACACAATCATAAACACACAATCATACACACACAATCATACACACACAATCATAAACACACAATCATACACACAATCATAAACACACAATCATACACACACAATCATAAACACACAATCATCCACACAATCATCCACACAATCATCCACACAATCATCCACACAATCATAAACACAATCATAAACACACAATCATAAACACAATCATAAACACACAATCATACACACAATCATAAACACAATCATCCACTGTCACGTACCCACACACAGGAAACAGGGGATCCAATCGCAGTATGTTTATTAGGGAAAATCCGTACTCACAACTAGTCCAGGCAAGGGTCTAAATCCAAATGAGGCAATCCAAAAACACAAAACAATAAACAGGCAAAAACAGAGCAAAGAAGTGGTGTAACAATAACAAGGACTCCGTAACACATACTAAAACAGACAGGGTTATATACACACAGGGAAAACAAGCTAAACAAGATAACAAGGGGGTGTGGTTAAACTGAAACACCTGGGAAGACTAATCAACATAACGGGGAACAGTTGAACATGGGACAAGACACATGGCAGGATCACATGACAAGCAGGGAATTACATGACAGACAAGAACAAGGAACAAGACACAAAACCCACACCGTGACATAACCCCCCCTCTACGGAGTGGCTACCAGACACTCCAAGACAACAAAACCCAAAACACAAAACAAGAGTCCAGGGCGGGAGGTGGACTGGTGGAGGATCAGGGGGAGGGATGGGGGGCCAGGTCCATGGAAGGGAACAGAAACAGGGGGTGATGGTTTAGCCGGCGGCCAGGGTGGAGCAGATAGTCCATCGGGCGGCCACGGCGGAGACAACCCTTCAGGCGGCCAGGGTGGAGCAGAAAGTCCATCGGGGGGCCAGGGAGGAGACAACCCTTCGGGTGGCCATGGTGAAGCAGACGACCCATCGGGCGGCCAGGGCGGAGACTTTCCCTCGGGCGGCCAGGGCGGAGACTTTCCCTCGGGCGGCCAGGGCGGAGACTTTCCCTCGGGCGGCCAGGGCGGAGACTTTCCCTCGGGCGGCCAGGGCGGAGACTTTCCCTCGGGCGGCCAGGGCGGAGACTTTCCCTCGGGCGGCCAGGGCGGAGACTCTCCCTCGGGCGGCCAGGGCGGAGACTCTCCCTCGGGCGGCCAGGGCGGAGACTCTCCCTCGGGCGGCCAAGGCGGAGACGACCCCTCGGGCGGCCAGGGCACAGGAACAGACACCGGCTCAGGAACTGGAACAGACACCACCGGCTCAGGCACAGGAACTGGCACCACCGGCTCAGGCACAGGAACTGGCACCACCGGCTCAGGCACAGGAACTGGCACCAACGTCTCAGGCACTGGAACTGGCACTGGAACTGGCACCACCGGCTCAGGCACTGGAACTGGAACTGGCACCACCGACTCAGGCACTGGAACTGGCACTGGAACTGGCACCACCGGCTCAGGCACTGGAACTGGCACCACCGGCTCAGGCACTGGAACTGGCACCACCGGCTCAGGCACTGGAACTGGCACCACCCGCTCAGGCACTGGAACAGACACAGGCACCGGCTCAGGAACCGACACTGGCTCCGGCTCAGGAACCGACACTGGCTCCGGCTCAGGAACCGACACTGGCTCCGGCTCAGGAACCGACACTGGCTCCGGCTCAGGAACCGACACTGGCTCCGGCTCAGGAACCGACACTGGCTCCGGCTCAGGAACCGACACTGGCTCCGGCTCAGGAACCGACACTGGCTCCGGCTCAGGAACCGACACTGGCTCCGGCTCAGGAACCGACACTGGCTCCGGCTCAGGAACCGACACTGGCTCCGGCTCAGGAACCGACACTGGCTCCGGCTCAGGAACCGACACTGGCTCCGGCTCAGGAACAGACACTGGCTCCGGCTCAGGAACAGACACTGGCTCCGGCTCAGGAACAGACACTGGCTCCGGCTCAGGAACAGACACTGGCTCCGGCTCAGGAACAGACACTGGCTCCGGCTCAGGAACAGACACTGGCTCCGGCTCAGGAACAGACACTGGCTCCGGCTCAGGCTCAGGAACAGACACTGGCTCCGGCTCAGGTTCAGGCTCAGGAACAGACACCGGCTCGGCGGCGGCCATCTTGTCCGGAGACACAGACTCGGCGGCGGCCATCTTGTCCGGAGACACAGGCTCGGCGGCGGCCATCTTGTCCGGAGACACAGGCTCGGCGGCGGCCATCTTGTCCGGGGACACAGGCTCGACGGCGGCCGGCAGGGTGAGCAGCTTGGGCGGGGCTGGCAGGGCGAGCTGCTCGAGGACGGCCTCCAGGATGACAGCGGGCTGTTCGGGGACGACCTCCGAGACGACAGCGGGCTGCTCGAGGACGATCTCCGAGACGACAGCGGGCTGCTCAAGGACGACCTCCTGAACGACAGCGGGCTGCTCGAGGACGACCTCCTGGACGACAGCGGGCTGCGCGGGCACAGCCTCCGGGACGACAGCGGGCTGCGCGGAAACAGCCTCCGGGACGACAGCGGGCTGTTCAGGCACGACCTCCGGAACGATAGTCTCGACAGAAAGAGACTCTGGCCTGGCGGGCTGGGGAATTGATAGCGCTGAGACCCGTGAAATTCCCAGGCTATCGGCTGTTCGGACAGATGCCAGCGGCCGATCGGCCAGTTTTGATATCAGTCCACTCCAACCTCGGAGGGGTCCAATGGAGGCAGCCATGCTGGCTGATGGGGCAGTCCATGGAGGGTCTCGCTTTGCGGCCGACAGAGACACTGGCTCGGCGGTGGCCATCTTTTCCGGAGACACAGGTGCAGGGTCCGCCCTCCCATCAGGAAACGCAGATGTGGACTCAGTCATCCTGTCAGAAAAAACAAACCGGTCTGACGTAATCCACCGGCTACGTCTCTGCAGATAATTAGTGAACCCCCAGAAGTCCAGAGTCTCCTGCCCCATCATCTCACAGCGAGGTAATGGGTTATCAAGGCAATTATTAAAAAGGTCTTTTAGTGCCGCCTCATTGTAACCCATACCTCTTGAGAGAGTCCAAAAAAATTGAGCCAGTCCACCCACCGACTGTCCCTGTTGGCGTAAAGCCATTAAATTACTGAGTCGTCCCCTCCTCTCTTCTTTGGTGGTAGGGGGACAGATTCGGAAACCCGTACTGCTGGATCCTTGCATGACGGAGTCCTTCTGTCACGTACCCACACACAGGAAACAGGGGATCCAATCGCAGTATGTTTATTAGGGAAAATCCGTACTCACAACTAGTCCAGGCAAGGGTCTAAATCCAAATGAGGCAATCCAAAAACACAAAACAATAAACAGGCAAAAACAGAGCAAAGAAGTGGTGTAACAATAACAAGGACTCCGTAACACATACTAAAACAGACAGGGTTATATACACACAGGGAAAACAAGCTAAACAAGATAACAAGGGGGTGTGGTTAAACTGAAACACCTGGGAAGACTAATCAACATAACGGGGAACAGTTGAACATGGGACAAGACACATGGCAGGATCACATGACAAGCAGGGAATTACATGACAGACAAGAACAAGGAACAAGACACAAAACCCACACCGTGACATCCACACAATCATAAACACAATCATAAACACAATCATAAACACACAATCATAAACACAATCATAAACACAATCATACACACAATCATCCACACAATCATAAACACAATCATAAACACAATCATAAACACAATCATCCACACAATCATACACACAATCATACACACAATCATAAACACAATCATCCACACAATCATAAACACAATCATAAACACAATCATAAACACACAATCATAAACACAATCATAAACACACAATCATAAACACAATCATAAACACAATCATCCACACAATCATAAACACACAATCATCCACACAATCATAAACACAATCATAAACACAATCATCCACACAATCATAAACACACAATCATAAACACAATCATACACACAATCATAAACACAATCATCCACACAATCATAAACACACAATCATAAACACAATCATACACACAATCATCCACACAATCATAAACACAATCATAAACACAATCATAAACACACAATCATAAACACACAATCATAAACACAATCATAAACACAATCATAAACACAATCATAAACACAATCATACACACAATCATCCACACAATCATAAACACAATCATAAACACAATCATAAACACAATCATCCACACAATCATAAACACACAATCATAAACACAATCATACACACAATCATAAACACAATCATCCACACAATCATAAACACAATCATAAACACAATCATAAACACAATCATAAACACACAATCATAAACACAATCATAAACACAATCATCCACACAATCATAAACACAATCATAAACACACAATCATAAACACACAATCATAAACACAATCATAAACACAATCATCCACACAATCATAAACACACAATCATCCACACAATCATAAACACAATCATCCACACAATCATAAACACACAATCATAAACACAATCATACACACAATCATAAACACAATCATCCACACAATCATAAACACACAATCATAAACACAATCATACACACAATCATCCACACAATCATAAACACAATCATAAACACAATCATAAACACACAATCATAAACACAATCATAAACACAATCATACACACAATCATCCACACAATCATAAACACAATCATAAACACAATCATAAACACAATCATCCACACAATCATAAACACACAATCATAAACACAATCATACACACAATCATAAACACAATCATAAACACAATCATAAACACAATCATAAACACACAATCATAAACACAATCATAAACACACAATCATAAACACAATCATAAACACAATCATCCACACAATCATAAACACAATCATAAACACACAATCATAAACACAATCATAAACACACAATCATAAACACAATCATAAACACAATCATAAACACAATCATAAACACAATCATACACACAATCATCCACACAATCATAAACACAATCATAAACACAATCATCCACACAATCATAAACACACAATCATAAACACAATCATACACACAATCATAAACACAATCATCCACACAATCATAAACACAATCATAAACACACAATCATAAACACAATCATAAACACAATCATCCACACAATCATCCACACAATCATAAACACAATCATAAACACACAATCATAAACACAATCATAAACACACAATCATAAACACAATCATAAACACAATCATCCACACAATCATAAACACACAATCATCCACACAATCATAAACACAATCATAAACACAATCATCCACACAATCATAAACACACAATCATAAACACAATCATACACACAATCATAAACACAATCATCCACACAATCATAAACACACAATCATAAACACAATCATACACACAATCATCCACACAATCATAAACACAATCATAAACACAATCATAAACACACAATCATAAACACAATCATAAACACAATCATAAACACAATCATACACACAATCATCCACACAATCATAAACACAATCATAAACACAATCATCCACACAATCATAAACACACAATCATAAACACAATCATACACACAATCATAAACACAATCATCCACACAATCATAAACACAATCATAAACACAATCATAAACACAATCATAAACACAATCATAAACACACAATCATAAACACAATCATAAACACACAATCATAAACACAATCATAAACACAATCATCCACACAATCATAAACACAATCATAAACACACAATCATAAACACAATCATAAACACACAATCATAAACACACAATCATCCACACAATCATAAACACAATCATAAACACACAATCATAAACACAATCATAAACACAATCATAAACACACAATCATAAACACAATCATAAACACAATCATAAACTTCCGGAAACACACACAGTCAAAGGTCAACAAACAGGTGATCATAAAACCCCCATATAAACAAACATCCTGTCATAAACAGATAAAAACATAAATCAAGGGGGTCATAAATCATTTTGACACAAGCTACCGTATATATTTCTACTCATGTGATTTACTGAATGCTGGTCAAAACTTTGGTTTGTTTGCATTTTTAATGTCGTTTTATTCTTCATAATTGTGTTAATATTGATCTTTCTCTGACTGATTAACACGTATAGAGAGAGACACAATTAATGTCCAAATCAGGCCCGGAAACACAATACCAGTAGATGTGGACTCAGAGGAACTGAGGAACATGACCGTTGAAGAGCTCAAAATAAGATTCGGTGTCTTAGCAGACTCGATCCCTTTGATCCAATGTAAGTTGAACTCTTCAGAGTTATGTGTTAATGTCCATGTGTGTTTCTGTCACTCATTTAATAATAACATTAATTATCATATGCAAAAATGACATAAACAGGAAAAACTGAATCAACATGTGAATGTTTATTCATCAGCTCTGATCAACCCAAAGGCCTGAACTACAACAGATTGTAGAATAACATCTGCTGGTTTTATCCTTATAAAAATTAACCATTATTTACTACAGTAACCATATTTCAACCATGATATTTATAGTAAAATGATGTTAATTACAGGAAAAGCCTCTTAATGATGAGATGATCTTCAGCTCTTAATGAGGTTTACACACTGATGTTTCTCACGCATTCTGTGTTTTTCACAGGTGAAGATTACAGACTGATCTACAGAGGCATGGTACTGAAGGATCAAGTAACACTGCGGGATTACGGCATTGAACATGAATCTACAGTGTATAGGTTTGATCCTGAAAGAGGTAAAGACAGTGTTAGTTTATAATGTTTAATCTGACTCTTCGTGTCGTCACTGAAGACAAACTCTTGTTTTCTCTATAGCAGTGATTTTATATTAGTAATTCTTCAGTGAATTCTGCTCTTAAACTGAATGTATATTGTATTATTTTCTGTCATTATTTATATCTGTTACACGATTAAACCCCACAGAGGAACAGCAGTCAAGTGTCAGTTTATGATCAAAGTTTTAACCAGTATTTTATACTAACAGGGAACGTTCTGGAAAGATTCTCTCAAAGTTATGATCAAACGTTCCTCCAGTAACATTACACATTTGTTCAGAGTTATCTGGTGTTTAATAATGTCCTCAGAACATCAGCACTAAAACATTATTAATACATCATTCATGGAGCTTTTATTCTGAAACGTTTTAGTTGGACGTTTTTCTAGTGGTTTTTTTATTTTATTTTTGCTACTTGTTTCAGAATATTCAACATTCATAAGTAACGTTCCCATAATGTTTGAAGAATGATAATATGGAACATTCTCTTAATGTTTTTAATGTTTCATATTAATGTTTCATATCTTAATGGGAACGTCAGTAAAACATTCTTAGTGCATTTCTTTGTTGAACTGAGTTTTTATTGCGACTTCTCAAAATCATATTGCATTTTTACTGTTTCATGAGTTTTATTCTTCATAATTGTGTTATTGTTGAGTTTCTCTGACTGATGAACACATATAGTGTAATAACATGCTCTCTATGATGCTGTATGATTGACATTTCTCTTCTTATGAGCATTAACAGTGGAAAAGTGCACAAGTTTAGTTTGTGAAGAAAACTTCACAGTTTGTGTCTATAATGCACAGAAATGAGCTTTATTATTATTAAACTGAATACAAATGACTAGTACTTTAGACAAATATACTTTAAGCATATTCCTCGCCAACGATTGATGTCTTAAAATGATTTGTACCTGATCTCAGATCAGTTTAATTAATTTGTACACATTTCGTGACACATTTATATAATAAAAAGGAAGAGTTGTATTTAAAAGTCTCTTATTGTTCTGATTAATCAAGCTGTCTATAAAACGAACGAAACAAACCCTACAATTTAATAAAATAACACATATTATAAAGCTAGACAAAGTTAAATGCATTAAATTGATTAAAGCTTCAATTAAACATTAGCAGTGTGTGTGTAAAAGGTGTTTTCATGTGTGTTTCTGCTTGTAATTACACTGTTCTGACCAGCAGGAGTCGCCAGAGTGGCGCTGAGAATCACTGAATCAGTTCATGAAGCAAGTGATTCAATTGATTCAAAGCATCATAAAGCTTTTTTTTCTGCAATTGCCAGAGCTTAGTCATCCTTAAAACAGTCATTTAAAATCAGCGATTTAAAAAAAAAAAAAAAAATTATTATTTTATGTTTGACTTGTGCTGGATGTAACTTTTTACTCTACTAAAGCATAAAAATACCATAATATATTTGCAGATATTTATGAAACATGCTAAGTTCACATACTCGTTTCTCTGAAAAACACTTCTACAGCGAGTTATTCTACTCATTATTTTACTCATTCCGTGTGGTCAGTCAGTTGTTGTTTTGGTCTGTGTGACTCCGCCCACTTCCAATTCAGCCAATAGTGTTTCGACACCCGGGTTGCCAGTTGGCAGGAAAACACAGCGTATTGCAGCCGTGGAAACGAGCAAACAAACTGGGTCAGAGATTGCAGATTCCACACAACCTAAAAAGCCTCGGTATCTATCTATAAATCTCTATGAACGAGAGCATATTAAAACGCGGATAAATTAACTCATCAACTTACTGACGAGTAACTTACTCGCTCAGTGTGTAAATCTCCTCGGCTTTTGCTTGTTTCTATTTCATGTCCTCAATCTGGCAACCTGCGTGAGCGTCGAGTCTGAGTTGGCGGGAAACAACGATCTCTGATTGAATCTGGACTGCAGTACCAATGTCTACCACTAGTTGGTGCTCTTACAGACTGCACCTTCAAGTCAATGTAATCTTTCTCTTCTATCATATGCATTTTAATATCTGGTTTGGATCAGAAGGTCGATGTGCTCAGTCGTAACAGAGGCTGCACATTTCACACACACACACACACACACACACACACACACACACGCATGTCTGGTGAACTATCTTTGTGGGGACTCTCCATAGACGTAATGGTTTTTATACTGTACAAACTGTATATTCTATCCCCTTACACTGCCCCTATCCCTAAACCTACCCATCACAGGAGACATTCTGCATTTTTACATTTTCAAAAAAACTAATTCTGTATGATTTATAAGCTTTTGTACCCATGGGGACCTCAATTTAGGTCCCCACGGTGACACGAGTCCCCATGAGTCTGTGTGCATTCAGGTTTAAGTCCCCACCGGTGTAGAAAAACATGTCCACACACACACACGCACGCACGCACGCACGTCTTCTCCTCATCTTCCTCCTCCTCATCTTCCTCCTCCTCCTCCTCATCCTCCTCCTGCTCCTCCTCTTCCTCATCCTCCTCCTCCTCCCTCCTCATCTTCCTCCTCATCCTCCTCCTGCTCCTCCTCCTCATCTTCCTCCTCATCCTCCTCATCTTCCTCATCCTCATCCTCCTCCTGCTCCTCCTCCTCTTCCTCATCCTCCTCATCTTCCTCCTCCTCCTCCTCCCTCCTCATCTTCCTCTTCCTCCTCCTCCTCCTTCTCATCCTCCTCTTCCTCCTCCTCCTCCTCCTCTTCCTCCTCCTCATCCTCCTCCTCATCTTCCTCATCCTCCTCCTCCTCATCTTCCTCCTCTTCCTCCTCCTCCTTCTCATCCTCCTCTTCCTCCTCCTCCTCTTCATCCTCCTCCTCCTCCTGATCTTCCTCCTCCTCCTCCTCTTCCTCTTCCTCCTCCTCCTCCTCATCTTCCTCCTCCTCCTCCTTCTCATCCTCCTCTTCCTCCTCCTCCTCCTCCTCTTCCTCCTCCTCATCCTCCTCCTCCTCTTCATCATCCTCCTCCTCCTCCTCTTCATCCTCCTCTTCCTCCTCCTCCTCCTCCTCCTTCTCATCCTCCTCTTCCTCCTCCTCCTCTTCCTCCTCCTCTTCATCATCCTCCTCCTCCTCAGGCCATGATATCAGTGTGTGCTGTTGATGCTGCTGAATGGAGGTCTAGTATCTGCTCTACTGCATGCAGAATTTCACCTGTCAATTAATCATGGGTGATTCCAGAATTATTATTATACTAAAATGAGTTAATATTTTTTCCTATTCAGAGAATACTGCATCATGGGAAAATTAACAATAACATTAAGGTTTCAGTGCTACGCGCTTCAACCCCTAATAAAATGTTAATAATAATGTTCATATCTGATAAGGTTTACTATGGTCACACAGGTTTGTTTGCGTGTTAAACTCATGATTGACGATCATGTCCCTTCCCACTCACTGTACATGCTCATCTTAGCTAGCCATCATTTTTTCATTTTCAAGGAAAATTTAGAGATGGTCCTCACTACACACGAAATCCAGAGGGAGGAGTTGGATCCAGAGGAAAGAGTTGGATCCAGATCCAACTCCTCCCAGCTTACATTATACCTAAATCTACCCATCTCCACCACCTGATCTCTAAGGCCCCGTTTACACGTACATGGTTATTTTGAAAAACGGAGACATTTCCCTTCGTTTGCACCCTTCGTTTACACGCAAACGGAGGATTCGCCAATGAAACCGATTCTTTCTAAAAACTCCGGCCAGAGTGGAGATTTTGAAAATCTTCGTTTGCACGTTTGCATGTAAACTGAGAAAAACGGAGTTTTAGGCAGCGACGTCACGGAATGTGACCATTTTCGGGATTCTGATTGGCTAAGGTGGGCTTGAGCTTCTCGTTACACTGCCACCTACAGGTTTGGCATGCTCTTGACAGCATATACACAGGTTCGTGTGCACGATGTTATTTTTGAAAACGAAGAGGGGAGAAATGTCCGTTTATGAAAATAGCCATCCACGTGTAAATGTAGCCTAAACCTACCCCTAAACCTACCAATCTCCACCCTGAAGACCTAGATCCAACTCCGCCTGCTGGATTTCGTGCACTGCAGAGAGGTGGTACTGAAAATTTAACTAAGGGAAAACAAGTTTTGAATATAAAAACTAGTGATGTTACGTTCGTGAACGAATCGTTCTTTTTGAACGAATCCTTTAGGTGAACGAATCGTTCTCGTTCACGTAATCCATTGACTCATATTTCTCGTTCACTGAAATCTCTCCCTCCACAGCAGCGCACAGTGTTGCCAACTATTTTCAAAGGAAAGTAGCTAACGCCTCCCCTAAAAGTCGCTAAATGTCGCTAGATGACGTCATACATCAATTAGCATATTCATGACGTCATCGCGGCGTACTTGCGTTCTGCCTGCCTAATGTTTTTTCTCATTAAAATCATGCCTACATACTGTATTTTAATATAACATAACATAATATAATATAATATAATATAGGCTATATAGCCGAATGTCCAATAAAGCTGTTCTCATTTACTATATTTTTTTGTCAGACAATAGAACGAGCTATTGAATGACTATTTTTTATATGTGTAAAATTATCTGAACTGAGAGAGTTCGGGAACTGGGTGAACTAAAGCACTGTGATAGTGAGTATTACAAGTAATAAGCACAAGAAAAGAAAGGAAAATAAAATGGTCAAACTAAATTCTTTAAATATAAATCAAAAGATAAGTGATAAGTCCGTCCGTGGAAACAACACTGCTCATTCACGTCTGTCAGCTGCCGTGCTGCTGCCCTCAGCCATTCACAGAACAGGGTAGACGCAGAGAGAGGTGTGTGACGGCAAGGAGAAAGCAAATCTCGCGCTCGCAGGACTCATGCTGGCAACATTTGGAGGTTACTGAGGTTTGTTCAAAAAGTAGCTAGATTAGTCGCTAGTCGCTTTTTTGAAAAATTGTCGCTAAAGGGGTCTGAAAAGTCGCTAAAAATAGCGACAAAGGCGCTAAGTTGGCAACACTGGCAGCGCGGCGCTATTAGCAGCGCATGCGCAGCTCAGTGAACCGGTGTTTTCAACCTGTCAAAGAATGAACCTCGAGCCAATAGCCTTCGAGTATGAGATGTGACGGAGCATGTGATTTGTTGGATGTAGTGAACGAATACGCCCTTCACTGACTGACCGAGTTGCTTTTGAGTCTGAACCATAGGTCTGAACGAGAGAGATCTTCGTTTGTGAAAGAGTTGAACGAACTGGTACATGTCTTTCATGAACGAAAATAACCAGTTGTTTGAACGATAATGATGGCGAACCGATAGAGCTAGGTTTGTGTAGTTAGCATGTTTGCTTCAAATAAACAAATTTACACTTTACCATTGTAATGAAAACAGGTTAATAACGCAATATATTGGTTAAATATAACAAAGACAAATTAACATCGTCATTTTTTACTTGGTTTGAGCTAAGGGGGTGCACTTGACTGTTTACTTGATTTAAATTTACACTTCTCGTTACCTGCTTTTCTTATATTTTGTTTGTGTGTTTTAGTCTTAGTTTTGTGGTATTTTGCACTTTGAACAATTTACTTGACTACTTGTGTTCATTTTGTATTATCAAAAATGAATTCATTACGTTTTATTCATGTCATATGCACTTCTCTAAAAACTAAAACAAACCAAAAAAATATGACAGTAGGCTATTGGTTATGTTTCATAACGTCAGCAAATAGCATTTCAGTTCGGGCTGTGAAGGGGCATGTATTTGGTTGGATCTACTGAACGAATCACTGACTGAGATCGCTCTGTTTTGAGTCTGAACGAGAGAGAGAGAGAGATCTCGTTCGTGAACGAATTGAACTAACTGGTACTTTCGTTCATGAATGAGAGTACTGGGTAGATCGGTCATTTAGCATGTGATTCAATCTCATTCAAAGCGCAGTAGGTGTGCACATATAATTGTTTATATTCATATTCAACATACAGAACATCAACGTTTAATATAATCCCAGATTTATGAATGTGTATGTCTGACTAAACAATTAAAATGTTAATTATGCAAGAAAACCTTGGATTGGACCATGGGCGAGGCTAGCCCCTTTTTAGGGGTGCTTCAGCACCCCTAAAAAGGAGCTCAGCACCCCTAAAACTTGGAGTAAGAAATGTTATTCTAAAAAAAAATTCGTCTTTGACAAGGTTAAATAATGTCCAAAACATACTCCGTAGTTTGTGGTTTAAAATGTATGTGTAAGGATGAAAATGAAAACATCCCCGCTTAGCAAATGGTGTCATCCTCTTCTCTTCTACTTCTCTGTACCTGCACCGCTCAGCACGACCGTCATCCAGCGCGAAACACACGCAGAGTGAGAACCATAGGCGTCACTAGGCCCTTTTCAAACTTCTGCCTAGCCCCCCTAAACATTTGTGATTAAGTGTAGGCTACACAAATGCGTGTTCGCAGAAGCTGCTGTGCGCGAATTTTAGCAGCACGACTGACGCTTCAGTTTACGGTCAAGTGCGAGTTAAGAAGATGTAAGTAGCTAAACTAAACATTTTATATTTGACAGTTTTTTAGGTCATAAATGTTAAACGAATGACAAAAATAATTAGAAAACTAATAAACTTTTGTCTAATTTCGCCATTTTAAGCTGAAAATAGGCCTATATAACGTGTAATTATGTCATTGTGAGGGGACAAGAAACATTAACAAAGCCGTTTTCATAGGCACAAGATTAATAATGCATGTGTACATGTTGAGAATTAATATAATACAATTTGTAGCCTTCAGTAAATTAAAAAAGTTCAGCTTTAGGAGGGGAAGAGACAGGGCAAGATCAGGAGACTGAGAGAAAAAGACAGTGATGGAGATGAGGAGAGAGCAGGTTTTAAATCTATTTCTTATCCTTTTTTTGGCCTTCAAACGTCCTGAAATGCACATATCAGAAATAAAAATGTTTAACCCCATAACAACCTCAAATGTATGACCTCTTTAATTATAAAGCCCTGTCTATGGCCATATATTAGGCCTAGATCAATAATGAATGTGTACATATTGTGAATGAATTTAATAAACTTAGTTACCTAGCTTTCCTGGTAGCTTTGTCTGAAAAAATTATTCATAAATCAACCTATCAGTTGACACTATGTTTACTTTCTTCACTGACAGACAAAAATGAAAAGCCTATATCAGTCAAAGCTCAGCTTTAGGAGGGGAAGAGACAGAGCAAGAGAAAAACAAAGAGAAAAAGTGTGATGCTGATGAGGAGAGAAAAAAACAGCTGCCCGCACATGATTTTAAAGCTATTGTTATCCAATTTCTTTGGCCTTCAAAACATCTTAAAATGCACATATGTAGATCAGAGAAATCAAAATTTTCTCGGGGGACCATGCCCCCGAACCCCCCTAAATACCTCACATTCGGTTCCTCAGTGATTATAAAACTGTGCCATATGCACGTTACTGGATGAATTAATGAAACTAGTTAATAATGAGCATTAGACCATAATTTTTTTTTTTTTTTTTTTAAATCATACCCTCATTGGGGGCTGAGCCCCCCTAAAATGAAAATCCTAGAATCGCCCCTGGATTGGACATCTGAACCACTTATTTATACTTATGCTATTAATTTATTAAATAACATTTTAACAAAGCCAAATCACTTTTTTTTTGTAACAAGTAAATACGTTCATTAAAACATAGCATAAAATACACTCTTTTTCGCCACCTGCTGCAGTATATATGTAATATGAAGAAATTATCACTGAACGAATCAGTGAACGAGTCTGAACGAATCATTTTGGTGAACGAACTGAAAATGAACGAGTCTCTGGAAAGAATCAAAATTTCCACCACTAATAAAAACTAAAGAGAATAAAAGTTTGAGAACTTTTTTTAATGAGGAACAGTTCGAAGAAAGAATTTTTTTTGAACGAGACATGTTTTATAAGTGAAACGTTAATTTTTTTTTATAAATTATAGATTAAGACGTAAGAAAATCGGTATAGAATTACAAAAAATATTAAACAAACTTTTAAGTTATATATTGTTTAATACAACTTATAATTCTGGTTCTGTGGATCAGAAGGTCGATGTGCTCAGTCGTAACAGAGGCTGCACATTTCACGCACACACGTGATCAGACCAATCATCACATTGTAAGAACCAGAAGGATCGAAATATTGAGGTGCATTGATTTGTTACTATTCAAGCTACAAGCTTTCTGTACGCTGGTTACAAACTAAAGTCTCTGATGTTCTTTTAAAATTTGCTGCATATTGTCATATATCAGTGATGCAAGTTAGTTTTTACTATATGTAATGACTGTGGTGTGTTTATATTAACATATAATGCAGAGTTAGCGAGTATTTAATCATATTCATGAGAGGAGCAATCTGGGAACTTTTCATTGGTCGGCTCCTCAACCCTTTACTCTTTACTGGACAAAACGTGGTCACGTGACTGAAGGCTCCAGGAAGTTTTCGAAGCACCTCATTAATATTCATGAGCACGCCTCCGCCATAGTAGGCTAGTCGAGGGCGCTGAACCGAGCATGCCTGATTTACATCTCCATGGCTGCTCTTTTAGTTAGAAAATGCTGCGGAATCTTCGTGTGTTGTTCGTCTGCGCGCTATTAGTCTTCTTCTCAGTGCTCTACATATTTAATCAGCTGGTGTCGTCACTGGAGAGCGCGAATCAACAGGCGCGAGCGCAGCGGACACGCGCAGCAGATCCAGGCCTGAGTGAGCGCGCGCACGATGACAGGTATGTAAACAAAACCACACTCGATGTACAAAAACAACCTCACAACAACACTACACACATTTACTGCACTAACTACCTACCTCACGACAATACAGAATTCAGCTCATACTGGACTCGTTATGTGAAATCTTTAAAATATCTTTAAATGACTGGGCAGTCGTTATAAATAAGGGAATTCTCAACGAAAGCAGCCTTTAAGAGTAATTTAGCCCGGCTATTGCTTATTTCAGGCTGTTTTGTCAATTTTAACAATTATTTGTGATGGATTTCTGGTCATTTAGCCTTATTGTGTGCTGATGGATATGAATTTGGTCCCTTCTGTCGTTTCTTCTGCTTAACTTCGGCTAATATCTACTTAATATTCATAAGCTTCGTTCATAATAGTAGCCGTCAGTTCGCCCGCTGGCTAACGCCCGCCCACCGGTCTGCCTCTCCGCCAATCAGTGACGCCTACTGGGTGAACGTCATGTTACGTAATTAATAATATTTGCGAGTCAGGTCATCTTGAGTTCATTTTGACAGAGGTGTGGAACAGTTCCCCTTAAAGACAGTTTAACACTTTATTATTATTGTCCTAATTATGTGTGATGTACTCACTGCTGAATGAGTTAACAGTGATTTTGATATTCTTTTTGTTGTTCGTACAAGTGTATTAATTAGTTTAGATGCCCTCCACACATGATGGGTGAACAGGATCAGTATTAGTCTGTCAGGTTACAGGCCGGTTGTTAATGCGTCTCTGATCACGAAGAGCCTGTTTGTGTGCCTCAGGTGTGACTCGGGCTCGGTCTCTCGCTGGGAGCCGTACGGGAGTCTCCCGGTGTGCCGAAGACACTGCGTTACGGACCCGGCGCTTAGGTAGGGTCTCGATGGGTCTGAGGGGTTGTGTGTGTGTGTGTGTGTGTGTGTAGCTGGACGGGGTTTGCAGAACCAGATCCATGTGAACGTACATCATTCCCAGCGGGTGCTGACCTCTGACCTGTGTGCTGACCTCTGACCTGTGTGCTGACCTCTGACCCCTGGCCTGTGCAGGTCCGGCTGGGATCCGGTCGGGCTGGCGGTGGTGGCCTGTGGCTCTCGTCTGGAGGAGACGCTGACGATGCTGAAGTCCGCTGTGCTCTTCAGCCGCAGAGATCTGCACTTCCACATCTTCGCAGAGGACGAGCTGCATGCCGGCTTCACACACGCCGTGAGCTCCACTGGCACCCACACATGCACACACACACATGCACACACACACACACACACACACACACACTCTGGATCTTCACACTCAGGGCTCTATCTCGCACCCAGCGCAATTGACTCTGCACACGACGCATGTCTCATTCCTATTTCTCACCCGACGCACAGCGGACTTTTCCCTCCACAGACGCACGTCGGTAAATTAGGGAATGAACTTGCGCTCCCGGGGGCGGTTCAGGGAAAAGAGGAGGCGTGTTCCGGCGCCAACGTTCCCTGGTGCTATTCTGCAGTTTCAGAAAACAATTCCTCCACTGACCAGGAGAAACCTCGTCTAAAGTCAGCGGCGCGTTATTCAGATGCTATTTTAAGGGCGCATGCTTGGCCATAATGTAGCGTGAGCACAACATACACACACTTTGCTTCTCTCATCTACACAGATGCAGCAGTTCACATTTTTGTAAATCATACATTATTACAAGGAAAAATATTAACACACAAGGGAAATCATTGTGGTGTCCATGAAGATGTGAAAGAATAGGCATAAATCTAGCTTACACATTTACCCAAATTATCATACTCCTGTTTAACCGAAGCTAATCTGTGTGTGTTTCTCCATCCCCAACGTCACTTCTCTGTGTTTTACGGCCCTGACGAGAACGTCGGTCTCCTCGGCTGTGAACCGCTCCTGGCAAATCCGCCGTTATAATAGCAAACCGCCATGGAACAAGCGCGCCTGCTCTTAAAGGGAGTGTGAGATGACGCTCTGATTGGTTTATTTCACGTTACACCCAAACCACACCTATGAGTAATGAAGCTCTTCAGACCAACACATTTTAGAGATCCGCCCACAAAGTTACTTGCGTTTCGCGTTTGATACTTGTGTTTCAGATCGTTAAAATAGGGCCCAGTGTGTGTTGCACAGAATCTGCTCATATCTGCTAACTTGAACACACACGTCAGTCGCTACGCAACACATAACGGTGCGCTTGTTCATTTGCATTGAAGCAACAGCGAAGATTAAAAAGCATTTGGTGAGCAGAAAACACACTGATATATTCAACATCCAGCATTAATGGAGACGCTGCTGTCGTGTGTCTGAGAGCGTCAGCACTGAGATGATCTGTGTGTGTGTGTTTGTGTGTGTCTGAGCGTCAGCACTGAGATCATCTCACACTCGTGTTCCTCATTCACACTTACAGGGATAGCTCACCCAGAAGTGATATTCTGTCATCATGTACACCCCACACTGCAAAACAAGCTTTTCTTACTCAGTGTTTCTGTGTGTGTGTGTGTGTGTGCGTGTGTGCGTGTCTCTGTGTGTGTGTGTGTGTGTTGCAGCTGGACTCGTGGCCTCGCAGGTTTCGCTCCAGGTTCCTCTACAGTGTGTATCCCGTCAGCTTCCCCAGCGAGAACGCCAGAGAGTGGAGGAGACTCTTCAAGCCCTGCGCTGCTCAGAGACTCTTCATCCCTGTGAGAACACACACACACACACACACACTCACACACACACACACTTCATCAGGCTCTTTAAGCCCTGCGCTGCTCAGAGACTGTTCATCCCTGTGAGACCACACACATACTCACACACACACACACACACACACTGCCGGTCAAAAGTTTTGGACCTGTAAGATTTGTTTAATCAGCTAAATGCAGCTTTGGTGAGCAGAAGAGACTTCCTGTAAAAACATTGAAACTCTCCCCGATCTGAACGTTTTAGAGTGTAAAACAGGCCTCAGGTCCGAGAGGAATAAACTTTACTCCGTCTCCCTCCTGGATAACTGTGTTCTCAGCTGGAAGTGAGTGTCCTGATGACTGAGGTTTGACCTCGACTGATTTGTCTGCAACTCTTTGAAGTTCGCGTTTCGAGTCCAGATCATCATTTTCCTCCTGGATGAGCGTGTGTGAAGTGCTGCTTTACCAGCGGATATTTAATTTTTTACTTTTTTATTATTATTTATATATATATATATATTATTATTATTTTTATTTTTCAGCTGATTTTTTTAAATTATTTTTTATTTTAATTATTTCAGCTGATTTTTTATTATTATTTTTTCATTATTTCTCAGCTGATTTTTTTTTATCATTTAAAAAAAATATATATTTTTTTGTCTTTCTCAGCTGATTTAATAATAATAATTATTATTATTTTTCTCAGCTGATTTTTTTATTATTATTTTTTCATTATTTCTCAGCTGATTTAAAAAAAAAAATTCTCAGCTTATTATTATTATTATCATTATTATTTTTCTCAGCTGATTTTTAATTTAATTTTTATTTCTCAGCTGATTTTCTTCAATTATTTGACTTCTTCTGCTGATTCTGTGTTGTGTGTCAGCTGATTCTGCAGCACGTGGACTCTGTGCTGTACGTGGACACGGATGTGCTGTTCCTGCGCGCGGTGGAGGACGTGTGGCGGCTCCTGGAGGGCTTTAACGAGACCCATGTGGCGGCGATGGCCCCCGAACACGAGGAGCCGCGCATCGGCTGGTACAACCGCTTCTCCCGACACCCGTACCACGGCCACACCGGCCTCAACTCCGGCGTCATGCTCATGAACATGACTCGCATCAGACACACACACTTCAAGGTCAGAGACTCCTGTGATGAACACACTCGCATCAGACACACACACACACACACACACACACACACTTCAAGGTCAGAGACTCCTGTGATGAACACACTCGCATCAGACACACACACTTCAAGGTCAGAGACTCCTGTGATGAACACACTCGCATCAGACACACACACACACACACACACACTTCAAGGTCAGGAACACCTGTGATGAACACGACACGCATCAGACACACACACTTCAAGGTCAGGAACACCTGTGATGAACACACTCGCATCAGACACACACACACACACACACACACACACTTCAAGGTCAGGAACACCTGTGATGAACACGACACGCATCAGACACACACACTTCTAGGTCAGAGACTCCTGTGATGAACACGACACACACACACACACACACACACACACACACTTCAAGGTCAGGAACACTTGTGATGAACACACTCGCATCAGACACACACACACACACACACACACACACACACTTCAAGGTCAGGAACACCTGTGATGAACACGACACGCATCAGACACACACACACACACACACTTCAAGGTCAGGAACACCCGTGATGACATCATCAAAGCTGCAGAATAATTACAGTACGATCATGAAAATGATGAACTTGATATGATAATCAGCTTCTCAGTGCACACACTTTCTCTTATATAAATATCTAAATTCTAAATTCATACATTCGTTTATATAAATCTGTACTTTTTAAACGTTAATCTTGATGTTGATAAACACGTGTGTGTGTGTGTGTGTGTGTGTGTGTGTGTGTGTGTGTGTGTGTGTGTGTGTGAGCATGTCCAGCAGATGGCGCTGTTGCTCTTCTCAGAGGGAGTGACGTGTCATTACTGAAGTGCTTTACTCGTTTACAGTCACTCGTGAGACTGAGCAAGAGGGATGATCATTATTCATAGGCCGCTGTACGTGAGCTGTATCGTTCAGTTTCGTTCCACCAAACGGGGCACTAATTTTTCTTTTGCTCAATATGTTAAACATTAATAAAAGGTATCCAAGCAAAAAGTTCTCCACACATTATCCTGCAGTTAATGAGAAATTGTAATCTATTGGCGCACTATATTGACTGCGTATTGAGACATATAAAACTGTTGAGCTAGATTTTCAACCAATCAGCATCGGAAATGTAAGTAGATCACAGCCGAAATCAAGCCAATATCACTACGCACATGTAAACAGAGGAGGACGCAAGCAGCGCATCTTCATCTGATTTGCAAAAAAAACTTGCATCACAATAAGTGTATTGTGATTGTCAAAACATTTTAGTAACTAAACTGAATTGTATTAGGTTTAGTGACAACATGTTACAATGTTTATATGGTACAATTTCTGGTAAGCTAGGTTTTTTGTTTTTTTTTAACAAATTTCTTGAAACAAATTTCACGATTTCAATGATTTAATATTGACTCATCTGAATAAATATTAGGTACACAAGATGGGCGTTATTTTTTCTAAAAAAAAAAAACATAGGCTACAGAGAGCCCTATCAGCTGGCAGTATTATTTAAGGTTAAAAATAACTCAAATTAAATATAATGCGTTTTTTATTATAATAACAACTTTATTTAATGACATAAGTACAAATATAATAAATATGTAATATAGTACACATATTTAGCAAAATACTCTCATATAGCTCTTTTTCTAGCCAACTAACGTGCCTATATTACGGTCATTAAATGGCTTTCCTGAGGTAAATGTTATGTGACATAATTGTTCTCCAGCTGTTTTATTGACCCCTTTGTTTGATTGATTGATCGATATTATGTATGAAGAATATACATTTCGGTAAGCTGTACTGTTTCTTTCAACATTGTTCATTCGTGTTTATTTACTATTAGCTAGTAGAGATGATCGGGTCACGTGCTGCTAGGGATCAATTACAAACACCAAAACGGTATTTATTGTTTGAATTTCGTAATAAAATTGACAGAATCTGAGAGCTGAGATTTTTTTCATATCATAACTATCCTGCTCTGTCAAGTCTGTCGGTCTCCGTGTCCTCTTTGCTTCGTGTGAAAAGTGTCAATTGCGTGAGTCTCACGGTGAATGCGTGAGAGTTGGCAGCTCTGTTATTATATTTTGGCTTAATTCTATTTGTTATTCAGATTTTACCTCAAATATTACCTTTGAATTGGAACAACATAATGAGAGGTAATTGGGATGTTAAGGCTACAGTAGAAGTTTTCTTGATAATCTTATCATGTTGACTGTCCCTAGATAGCAACTTCAGGTATATCACACATTTCAAACTGGTTTATTTTGTACTTCAAGTGGTAATTCGGCATTTTTGGGTTTATATGATAAACAGGTTTGAAAGTGCAAAATTCCCTATGTTTTCCCTTTTTTTCAAAATGGGCACCTTTAGCATCATTTTTCTCAAAAACTGCAAGGTTGTGTGTGGAGAACTTTTTCCTAAGGAATCTCTATATATTTCTGATGTTAAAAAAGTAAGTAGTGCCCCACTTGGTGGAACGAAACCCTATTTCTAGGCCTCTTTTAGGCAACCGACAGCGGCCTATCTCTCTCTCTCTCTCTCTCTCTCTCTCTCTCTCTCTCTCTCTCACACACACACACACACACACACACACACACACACACACACACACACAAACCCGACCCCTAAATCTACCCATCACGCACATGCACACAAGTCAAGCGTTTTTTGTCTATAAAACGCCGATATCAGGCCGGGTGAAACCCGTAGTTGTTGGGACATCAGAGACCGGTTTGTCCAGGAGGGCAACATGTTTATTAGCAATAGCTAGCGTTAGCTCCGTAGTGTCCGACGTTTTGAGCCATTCCTATGCTTGATTTTTTTCCCATCAGACTTCAGTAAAGGCTGCGGACCTTTCCCACCATGAAGAACACACTTTACGGGTGTTAATCGAGCTTGATCGCCGCTATCAGATGAAGATGTGCTGCTTACGTCCTCCTCTGTTTACATGTGCGTAGTGATATTGGCTTGATTTCGGCTGTGATCTACTTACATTTCCGATGCTGATTGGTTGAAAATCTAGCTCAACAGTTTTATATGTCTCAATACGCAGTCAATATAGTGCGCCAATAAATTACAATTTCTCATTAACTGCAGGATAATGCGTGGAGAACTTTTTGCTTGGATACCTTTTATTAACGTTGAACATATTGAGCAAAAGAAAAAGTAGTGCCCCGTTTGGTGGAACGAAACCCTATTTCTAGGCCTCTTTTAGGCTACCGACAGCGGCCTAACAGACATGCACTCAGATGACAGATGAACACAGGAGGAAGAGGAGAGTCATTCACAGTGTGTGTGTGTGTGTGTGTGTGTGTGTGTGTGTGTGTGTGTCACAGAATGACGTGGCAGCGGTGAGTCTGAAGTGGGCTGATCTACTGATGCCGCTGCTCAACAAGTACAAGCTCAACATCACCTGGGGAGACCAAGACCTGCTCAACATCATATTCCACTATAACCCAGGTACACCGGTCACATGACCACTGCATCATCACCGGTACACAGGTCACATGACCACCGCATCATCATCAGGTACACAGGTCACATGATCACCGCATCATCACCATTATAGTGAGGTCATGCAGCAACAGTATTAAAGGGTAACTAAACCCTAAACCAACTTTTTTTAGTTAATGATCTGTAAGAATGAGGCTTTATTAGTGCAGGTCATTGATTCGAGTAACTTTTTTGACATTTGGGTATAAAGTGTTTTAATTCTACACTATATGGTGTAAAAACGTCTGAGTGCTGCCCTCTTCAGGTTGAACGGTGGCTACTGCAGTTGAACTTTCCTATTGGATGTTTGCAGTGGCAGGTGACGTAAGCAGGTTCCAGCTCTCCACGCCCCTGGTACGAGCTAGCGTAGATTTATCTGTATTTAGTACCGTGGGCAGGAGGGTATGTAGGTGTAGTGTTGCTGGTCGACTGCATAGCTTTCCAGCAGACTTGGAAATTAGGCGCCAGTGTTTGCATGCACTTGGCCTGGAAGACCGTGAGTGTGAAACCTGCATTTTACACGGGATTACTTCTCCAACGCAATAGAGGTGACCAGGGGTTTAGTTACCCTTTAAGAAGGGATGCACGTTTATCTATATTGCACATTTTATACATGAATCATATGATTTCAATTCTGAAATTTGAAATATTTATTGCATGCCTATTGTGAAAGAGAATGCTTATTGCTGGAATATATAATATAACTCAGAATAACATGCTCCCATAGTACTCTCAGCACTGTTCACAGTAGAGCTGTCTGTGTGCATGACACACCCAGGTGTGTTTCTGAGTGTTAACTGCTCATGACTGAGGTCAAGCAGTGTGACATCATTATTAATGCTCATTAGCAGACTGACGTCATTATATTAATGCGGTATACTCTCCCAGTATACAGTTTTAAGGCAGTATACTCTCCCAGTAGGATCTAGTTTTAAGGCAGTATATCTTAAGGTGGTGATACGGGGATATATCTTAAGGCGGTATATCCCAGTAGTATACAGAATTAAGGCGATATATACTCTCCCAGTAGTATCCAGTTTTAAGGCGGTATATACTCTACCAGTGTCCAGTATTAAGGTGGTATATACTCTCTCCCAGTAATATATAGTATTAAGGCGATATATCCCAGTTGGATCTAGTTTTAAGGCGGTATATCTTAAGGCGGTATTACAGGGATATTTCTTAAGGCGGTATATCTCAGTAGTATCCAGTTTTAAGGCGGTATGTACTCTCCCAGTATTATCCAGTTTTATGGCGGTATATACTCTCCCAGTAGTATCCAGTTTTAAGGCGGTATGTACTCTCCCAGTAGTATCCAGTTTTAAGGCGGTATGTACTCTCCCAGTAGTATCCAGTTTTAATGCGGTATGTACTCTCCCAGTAGGATCCAGTTTTAAGGCGGTATATACTCTCCCAGTATGCAGTATGAAGCGCAGTGTCCCGCTCTGAATCCCTCTCTCTGGATCCGCAGAGACTCTGCTGGTGTTCCCGTGCCACTGGAACTACCGGCCCGATCACTGCATCTATGGAAGCAACTGCCCCCCCGCCGAACGCCACGGCGCTTACATTCTCCACGGCAACCGCGGCGCTTACCATGACGACCGGCAGCCGGCGTTCAGAGCCGTTTATGAAGTCATCCAGCAGGTATGATCGGGTTATCATCTTTCACTAACCAATGCCAAATATCTAATGTTAAATCACAGAGGACATATATCACATTATAAGGTCTTTCGTTTCTTTTCTTTTCTTTTTTTTCTTTACCTTTTTTTTTCCTCGTCTATTCTTATATTGTTGTTTTTCTGTGTTTTTTTTCCGTTTTTTTTTTTTTTTGCTCGATTTGTGTATTTTGTAAAATTTTTGTATGTAAATAAAATATGAAAAATAAATAAATAAATGAATAACTAATGTCTCTTCTGCTCAACATTTATTTGATCAAAAATACAGAAAAAAATCTGAAATATTATTATGATTTAAATCAGCGGTTTTCTATGTGGATATATAGTGAAATGTAATTTATTCCTGTGATCAAAGCTGAATTTTCAGCATCAAATGAATGTTTCTTGATCATCAAATCATCATATTAGAGTGATTTCTGAAGGATCATGTGACACTGAAGACTGGAGTAATGATGCTGAACATTCAGCTTTGATCACAGGAATAAATTACACTTTAATATATATTCACATAGAGAACAGCTGATTTAAATGATAATATTTCACAATATTACTGTATTTTTCATCAAACTTCTTTTAAAAATATAAAACATTTTCTATAAATGATGGTATTTTTACTGTATTGTTGATCAAATAAATGCATCCTT
>NC_139982.1:33388532-33408475 GCF_963993115.1 Abramis brama
AGCGCGGTCTGATGAGTGTGTGTGTGTGTGTGTGTGTGTGTGTGTAACACATGTAACTGTGTTGTGTTTATCCTCAGTTTGTGTTTGATGAAGACCCGGAGCGCGGTCTGATGAGTGTGTGTGAGTGTGTGTGTGTGTGTGTGTGTGTGTGTTTGTAACACGTGTAACTGTGTTGTGTTTATCCTCAGTTTGTGTTTGATGAAGACCCGGAGCGCGGTCTGATGAGTGTGTGTGAGTGTGTGTGTGTGTGTGTGTGTAACACATGTAACTGTGTTGTGTTTATCCTCAGTTTGTGTTTGATGAAGACCCGGAGCGCGGTCTGATGAGTGTGTGTGTGTGTGTGTGTGTGTGTGTGTGTAACACATGTAACTGTGTTGTGTTTATCCTCAGTTTGTGTTTGATGAAGACCCGGAGCGCGGTCTGATGAGTGTGTGTGAGTGTGTGTGTGTGTGTGTGTGTGTGTGTTTGTAACACGTGTAACTGTGTTGTGTTTATCCTCAGTTTGTGTTTGATGAAGACCCGGAGCGCGGTCTGATGAGTGTGTGTGTGTGTGTGTGTGTGTGTGTGTGTGTGTGTGTAACACGTGTAACTGTGTTGTGTTTATCCTCAGTTTGTGTTTGATGAAGACCCGGAGCGCGGTCTGATGAGTGTGTGTGAGTGTGTGTGTGTGTGTGTGTGTAACACATGTAACTGTGTTGTGTTTATCCTCAGTTTGTGTTTGATGAAGACCCGGAGCGCGGTCTGATGAGTGTGTGTGAGTGTGTGTGTGTAACACATGTAACTGTGTTGTGTTTATCCTCAGTTTGTGTTTGATGAAGACCCGGAGCGCGGTCTGATGAGTGTGTGTGAGTGTGTGTGTGTGTGTGTGTTTGTAACACGTGTAACTGTGTTGTGTTTATCCTCAGTTTGTGTTTGATGAAGACCCGGAGCGCGGTCTGATGAGTGTGTGTGAGTGTGTGTGTGTGTGTGTGTGTGTGTGTGTAACACATGTAACTGTGTTGTGTTTATCCTCAGTTTGTGTTTGATGAAGACCCGGAGCGCGGTCTGATGAGTGTGTGTGTGTGTGTGTGTGTGTGTGTGTGTAACACATGTAACTGTGTTGTGTTTATCCTCAGTTTGTGTTTGATGAAGACCCGGAGCGCGGTCTGATGAGTGTGTGTGAGTGTGTGTGTGTGTGTGTGTGTAACACATGTAACTGTGTTGTGTTTATCCTCAGTTTGTGTTTGATGAAGACCCGGAGCGCGGTCTGATGAGTGTGTGTGAGTGTGTGTGTGTGTGTGTGTGTGTGTGTGTGTGTAACACATGTAACTGTGTTGTGTTTATCCTCAGTTTGTGTTTGATGAAGACCCGGAGCGCGGTCTGATGAGTGTGTGTGTGTGTGTGTGTGTGTGTGTAACACATGTAACTGTGTTGTGTTTATCCTCAGTTTGTGTTTGATGAAGACCCGGAGCGCGGTCTGATGAGTGTGTGTGAGTGTGTGTGTGTGTGTGTGTGTGTGTGTGTAACACATGTAACTGTGTTGTGTTTATCCTCAGTTTGTGTTTGATGAAGACCCGGAGCGCGGTCTGATGAGTGTGTGTGTGTGTGTGTGTGTGTGTGTGTGTGTAACACATGTAACTGTGTTGTGTTTATCCTCAGTTTGTGTTTGATGAAGACCCGGAGCGCGGTCTGATGAGTGTGTGTGTGTGTGTGTGTGTGTGTGTGTGTGTGTGTGTGTGTGTGTGTGTGTGTAACACATGTAACTGTGTTGTGTTTATCCTCAAATTGTGTTTGATGAAGACCCGGAGCGCGGTCTGATGAGTGTGTGTGAGTGTGTGTGTGTGTGTGTGTGTAACACATGTAACTGTGTTGTGTTTATCCTCAGTTTGTGTTTGATGAAGACCCGGAGCGCGGTCTGATGAGTGTGTGTGAGTGTGTGTGTGTGTGTGTGTGTGTGTGTGTTTGTAACACGTGTAACTGTGTTGTGTTTATCCTCAAATTGTGTTTGATGAAGACCCGGAGCGCGGTCTGATGAGTGTGTGTGAGTGTGTGTGTGTGTGTGTGTGTAACACATGTAACTGTGTTGTGTTTATCCTCAGTTTGTGTTTGATGAAGACCCGGAGCGCGGTCTGATGAGTGTGTGTGTGTGTGTGTGTGTGTGTGTGTGTGTGTGTAACACATGTAACTGTGTTGTGTTTATCCTCAAATTGTGTTTGATGAAGACCCGGAGCGCGGTCTGATGAGTGTGTGTGAGTGTGTGTGTGTGTGTGTGTGTAACACATGTAACTGTGTTGTGTTTATCCTCAGTTTGTGTTTGATGAAGACCCGGAGCGCGGTCTGATGAGTGTGTGTGTGTGTGTGTGTGTGTGTGTGTGTAACACATGTAACTGTGTTGTGTTTATCCTCAAATTGTGTTTGATGAAGACCCGGAGCGCGGTCTGATGAGTGTGTGTGAGTGTGTGTGTGTGTGTGTGTGTGTGTAACACATGTAACTGTGTTGTGTTTATCCTCAGTTTGTGTTTGATGAAGACCCGGAGCGCGGTCTGATGAGTGTGTGTGAGTGTGTGTGTGTGTGTGTAACACATGTAACTGTGTTGTGTTTATCCTCAAATTGTGTTTGATGAAGACCCGGAGCGCGGTCTGATGAGTGTGTGTGAGTGTGTGTGTGTGTGTGTGTGTGTGTAACACATGTAACTGTGTTGTGTTTATCCTCAGTTTGTGTTTGATGAAGACCCGGAGCGCGGTCTGATGAGTGTGTGTGAGTGTGTGTGTGTGTGTGTGTGTGTGTGTAACACATGTAACTGTGTTGTGTTTATCCTCAGTTTGTGTTTGATGAAGACCCGGAGCGCGGTCTGATGAGTGTGTGTGTGTGTGTGTGTAACACATGTAACTGTGTTGTGTTTATCCTCAGTTTGTGTTTGATGAAGACCCGGAGCGCGGTCTGATGAGTGTGTGTGTGTGTGTGTGTGTGTGTGTGTGTGTGTGTGTGTGTGTGTAACACGTGTAACTGTGTTGTGTTTATCCTCAGTTTGTGTTTGATGAAGACCCGGAGCACGGTCTGATGAGTGTGTGTGAGTGTGTGTGTGTGTGTGTGTGTGTGTGTGTGTAACACGTGTAACTGTGTTGTGTTTATCCTCAGTTTGTGTTTGATGAAGACCCGGAGCACGGTCTGATGAGTGTGTGTGAGTGTGTGTGTGTGTGTGTGTGTGTGTGTGTGTAACACGTGTAACTGTGTTGTGTTTATCCTCAGTTTGTGTTTGATGAAGACCCGGAGCACGGTCTGATGAGTGTGTGTGAGTGTGTGTGTGTGTGTGTGTGTGTGTGTGTGTAACACGTGTAACTGTGTTGTGTTTATCCTCAGTTTGTGTTTGATGAAGACCCGGAGCACGGTCTGATGAGTGTGTGTGAGTGTGTGTGTGTGTGTGTGTGTGTGTGTGTGTAACACGTGTAACTGTGTTGTGTTTATCCTCAGTTTGTGTTTGATGAAGACCCGGAGCGCGGTCTGATGAGTGTGTGTGAGTGTGTGTGTGTGTGTGTGTGTAACACATGTAACTGTGTTGTGTTTATCCTCAGTTTGTGTTTGATGAAGACCCGGAGCGCGGTCTGATGAGTGTGTGTGAGTGTGTGTGTGTGTGTGTGTGTAACACATGTAACTGTGTTGTGTTTATCCTCAGTTTGTGTTTGATGAAGACCCGGAGCGCGGTCTGATGAGTGTGTGTGTGTGTGTGTGTGTGTGTGTGTGTGTGTGTGTGTGTGTAACACATGTAACTGTGTTGTGTTTATCCTCAGTTTGTGTTTGATGAAGACCCGGAGCGCGGTCTGATGAGTGTGTGTGAGTGTGTGTGTGTGTGTGTGTGTGTAACACATGTAACTGTGTTGTGTTTATCCTCAGTTTGTGTTTGATGAAGACCCGGAGCGCGGTCTGATGAGTGTGTGTGAGTGTGTGTGTGTGTGTGTGTGTAACACATGTAACTGTGTTGTGTTTATCCTCAAATTGTGTTTGATGAAGACCCGGAGCGCGGTCTGATGAGTGTGTGTGAGTGTGTGTGTGTGTGTGTGTGTAACACATGTAACTGTGTTGTGTTTATCCTCAGTTTGTGTTTGATGAAGACCCGGAGCGCGGTCTGATGAGTGTGTGTGAGTGTGTGTGTGTGTGTGTGTGTGTGTAACACATGTAACTGTGTTGTGTTTATCCTCAGTTTGTGTTTGATGAAGACCCGGAGCGCGGTCTGATGAGTGTGTGTGTGTGTGTGTGTGTGTGTGTGTGTGTAACACATGTAACTGTGTTGTGTTTATCCTCAGTTTGTGTTTGATGAAGACCCGGAGCGCGGTCTGATGAGTGTGTGTGTGTGTGTGTGTGTGTGTGTGTGAGTGTGTGTGTGTGTGTGTGTGTGTAACACATGTAACTGTGTTGTGTTTATCCTCAGTTTGTGTTTGATGAAGACCCGGAGCGCGGTCTGATGAGTGTTTGTGAGTGTGTGTGTGTGTGTGTGTGTGTAACACATGTAACTGTGTTGTGTTTATCCTCAGTTTGTGTTTGATGAAGACCCGGAGCGCGGTCTGATGAGTGTGTGTGAGTGTGTGTGTGTGTGTGTGTGTGTAACACATGTAACTGTGTTGTGTTTATCCTCAGTTTGTGTTTGATGAAGACCCGGAGCGCGGTCTGATGAGTGTGTGTGTGTGTGTGTGTGTGTGTGTGTGAGTGTGTGTGTGTGTGTGTGTGTGTAACACATGTAACTGTGTTGTGTTTATCCTCAGTTTGTGTTTGATGAAGACCCGGAGCGCGGTCTGATGAGTGTTTGTGAGTGTGTGTGTGTGTGTGTGTGTGTAACACATGTAACTGTGTTGTGTTTATCCTCAGTTTGTGTTTGATGAAGACCCGGAGCGCGGTCTGATGAGTGTGTGTGTGTGTGTGTGTGTGTGTGTGTGAGTGTGTGTGTGTGTGTGTGTGTGTAACACATGTAACTGTGTTGTGTTTATCCTCAGTTTGTGTTTGATGAAGACCCGGAGCGCGGTCTGATGAGTGTGTGTGAGTGTGTGTGTGTGTGTGTGTGTGTAACACATGTAACTGTGTTGTGTTTATCCTCAGTTTGTGTTTGATGAAGACCCGGAGCGCGGTCTCCTCGTCCCGCTGGAGGAGAAGCTGAGGAGCGCTGAACACACGTACTGTGGCAGAGTCCCTCACGTCTTCACCAAACGCCTGCGCCAGAGCATCCGAGAGCTGCACACACACTGAACACACACTGAACACACACACACACACACACTCCAGGCTTTAACACACACACTCTCCAGGCTTGAGCTTCATTATCACTGTAGATCAGAGCGATCAGACTCACATCTCTCTGATGAATCACAGATATTATCCAGACCATCAGCTGCTGACAATCTCACACACACACACACACACACTCACACACTCACACACACACTCACACACACACACTCACTCTCACTCACACACTCACACACACTCTCACACACACACTCACACACACACACACACTTCTTGATCTGAGAGTCTTTGTGCTGGACAACAGGACAGAAGAGCGTGACGGAGCTCATATTAGTGTTGGTGCATCAGCTCTTCTCGAGTCTCACGGGAGATGAACTGATCCCAGACCAGCTCTCAGTTATAAGTTATTATTATTATTATTATTTGACTTCTTCATAACCTTCACACACAACACGCCCTCGCTCATCTGTGTGTGCAGTTCTCCGGGATACTGAGGGTTTCTGAATACTGAAGCTATTATGAATGTGAAAATCAATTCAAAAATCAAAGGTTGGTACATGTGTATTATAATTGTTGTTTATGACGCATGTCTGAAATCATAAATGGGGGATTTTATATTACATTTGAAAATGATTTTATATTTTATATTATTATTTCAGGTTATTTTTTGACAACTTTGTCAGTTTAGTGTGTTTGAGCAGCATCTGCTACGGTACGAGTGTAACCCTGAAACTGTGTCACATTTCACCCACAAAATAAATACATTAATAAATTAAAATCAAACACTACGTTTTTTCATCTCCTACCCTTTAATATTACAGTAAGAATACTGCTATCTATCTATATATATATATATCAGTATTTTTGAATCAGTATAAATGAAATTATTTTAATCAGTAGAAATGAAAGGTTTAGTTTGATGTGTGTGTTTCAGGTCGTGTGTGATATGAATGTGCTCTGGTGTGTTAATGAGAATTTACTGATTAATTTAAATGTAGAAGTTTGTAAGAACTATATTGAAGTTGAAGATATATTTGTAATGAAACACTATATTTTTGTAATAAAAGTGATTTCTCTGTGAGTTGTGTTGAAGTGTGTGTTCATCAGTGGAGCAGACGTAGATTAGCAGAAGAGGTCAGGGGTCATGATGATGTGAAGCTGGAGGTCAGGTGACACAGGGACCAGAACTGAGGAATTCAGCTTCATTCAGGAGAAACTGCACTCTTCTTTATGACTGTGTTCGACACGATTGCTGGTGTTTATTAAAATACCACAAACATATTCAAAAGTTGATCAAATGCAGTTAGACTGACAGATGTATAGATATACAGACGGATAGATAGATAGATAGATAGATAGATAGATAGATAGATAGATAGATAGATAGATAGATAGATAGATGCTGAACTGAGTGTGTAAACAGCAGCGAGTCGAAGTGTTCTCCTGGATCTGGACAGAAGTGTGTGTTTGAGATGTGATGAGGTTTTTAAGCGAGGCCATCGATAAATTACAGCAATGAACGGGAAACGACCCGGACACTGAAACCCAGGAGCTGTTTGGGTAATGGTGTGTGTGTGTGTGTGTGTGTGTGTAATAAATGAGCTGCCAGGATCTGAGCAGAAACTGGGAAGCAAGCAGGCAGAAATAAGCTCGAGCTCCCAGGATTGATCACAGGCGTCTCGCTTGATTGGGCGAGAGGAATTATGTCACCAGTTTGGAGCGTTTCTATTGGTTGTTCCCAGAAAGATGCAGTTGCACACTCAGGGCTCTATCTCGCACCCAGCGCAACTGACTCTGCACACGACGCATGTGTCATTCCTCTTTCTCACCCGACGCACAGCGGACTCTTCCCTCCACAGACGCACGCCGGTAAATTAGGGAATGAACTTGCGCTCCCGGGGGCGGTTCAGGGAAAAGAGGAGGCGTGTTCCGGCGCAAACGTTCCCTGGTGCTATTTTGCAGTTTCAGAAAACACTTCCGCCACAGACCAGGAGAAACCTCGTCTAAAGTCAGCGGCGCGTTATTCAGAGGCTGTTTTAAGGGCGCATGCTTGGCCATACTGTAGCGTGAGCACAACACACACACACTTTGCTTCTCTCATCTACACAGACGCAGCAGTTTTCATTTTTAGAAAAGCATACATTAGTACAAGGAAAAATATTCCACATATTGTGGTGTCCATGAAGATGTGAAGAATAGGCATAAATCTAGCTTACACATTTACCCAGATTATCATACGCCTGTTTAACCGAAGCTAATTTGGGTTTGACTTGAGATGACTTGGAAAGAGTGTCCCAATCAGCCTGAACTCACCCATGATCTATTTGTTTCTGTCAGTCAGGTTGAAAGGAGGAAATGGGTGACTTACACACTCTAAAAATAATCCTGGGTTGCGCCTTTTGTGTCATTTTTTGTGTTCTTCTTCAGTGTTTGGGTAATTTTCTTGTGTTACCCAGATCCTGGGTCAGAGTTATTTCTCGCGGGGTTTCGCGCCATCTTCAGGAGAGCAGATCTCAGCGCCATCTTCAGGAGAGCAGATCTCAGCGCCATCTTCAGGAGAGCAGATCTCAGCGCCATCTTCAGGAGAGCAGATCTCAGCGCCATCTTCAGGAGAGCAGATCTCAGCGCCATCTTGGTGCGAGTCTTCGGGGAAATACAGGTTTGTGTACATTTTATCTTATCTAAAAACTCGTTATTGTGCTGTATATAGTTTAATTTTATGCAAATCAACATTCGCGCGCTGAGTCACTAGTGTCACGTCTGTCTGTACACGTGATGAACGCCTGATGCAGTGCATACAATGTTATGATTTTATTAAAAAAAGATTCAGAACCGGGGAAACGGGACGACTGGTCGATTACACTTGAATTACTTATACACGTTTAATTTTTACCTCTAATATTTGTTAAACCAGCTTAAATGTTGGCAATATGTATTAAAAATTACTATACTGTAAAATATATTTTTAAAAATAAAGGAATATTAATACAAGCCAGTGGTTCAGAGTATTTTTTAAAACGTTTAGAGGATTTAAGTTCGTCCGTAGACACTAATTCATGTATGAAGTAAAAAAAAAAAAAAAAAAAAAAAGCTAGTATAGTAAAAATGAATCACCTATTCTGGGTTAAATTAACCCAACATTTTTTTTGTCCTATATTTAGGCTAACCAGCCCTGAAAATTTGGGTTGTTTTCAACCCAGTGTTTTTTAGAGTGCAGTTTCTTAAGACTGAAACGAGGAACACGGCTTGACATTTCTGATATTTTAAGGTTGCTATTAAACGCTTGTCTGTCATATTAATGAACACAGATCTGCTTTATATTCAGAACATGATCAGTTCAACATTTCAATCCACTATTATAGATCCTCAGGTCAAGTCCTCCTGCATTACGCCGACAGCGAGAGTCCGGTTTACTCATTCTGTGATTCTGTCCTGCAGTTTTCATCCGTTGGGATCTCATGTTCTTCCCGTAATTGGACTGAGATGACTTTCATGTTGAGCTTTATGGCTCATTTGAGGTAAAAATCATGTTGTGGAGTAACTGTAGTTGTATAATAGACCATCAATCATTTCAATTGAGCTTCTGTTGCTTGAAGACGCCACTCGAGCTCTGGCTGTAATCAATGAGCCGTTCTTCAGGACTCTCTGTTAGTGAAACACTGTTGAGTTATGGATCCTGAGTTCTGATCGGGAATCGTTTCCTATACAGTAAAACCAAAAATTATTCAGACACCAGATATAATTTTTGATATTGTTTCACTAGTGTGTGCAGGACACTATAGTTCATTTATGTAAGTGAGGAGAGCAAAATAAAGTAAACTGTGACATATTATACCCAAATATTCTTCATTCAGAGGCTACCAGTGACATTAAGGACCAAAAATGATTCGGACACTTTGAGCTGATCATGTTTTGCTGAAGTGTGTTTTCTTTAATTGCTAATGCTCTTTTTACACACAGACTGAACACAATGAAGCATTGCTTGGTCACTGGTTGAGCTAAACTGGTATTATCTAATTGTGTAGTTAAATTTAACAGCTGACAGATATTCAACATAATTCATGTGTGAGACAGTCTAACAGAAGGACGGACAAAACCAGTCAAATATCAGCTGAGTTCTGCTCATATTTTATCACCATTCTCTAAACTATAGCGAATAAACTGATAATGTGAGAAATGTTGAAGGCGTCTGAATAAAGTGTATATGGATGAGTCTGAAACTGCCTTGTGTTGTTCTCAGTGTTTTTGTCTTGTTTCCCAGAATGCACTGCACTGAGATGAAGGACTCGAACACACACTGATCCTGCCAGACGAGCATCTGGTGTTTCTGAGGAGTGTGTGAATGTGTATTGTCGCTTTTGACACAGTGAACCAGTTACGACTGGCAGATTCTCACATGATTCGACCTCGTTACTCTCAAAACACATCTTACACTACATCTAACCCTACTGGAGTTAGAGTTCAGCCATGTGATCTCTCCAGGTAATGTTCAGGGAGTTACACTGATGGACTAGTGACAGGTTCATTTCCAAAGCTCTTCTAACGGTTCAGATCATCTGATTGAGTAATGCTAATTATGAGTTTAATATCTTTATTCATAACATTAGATCTGCTTCACAGAAACATGAATCTGACTTTAATGATTACAACGATGTGTGTCAGTTTGACGACGGCGTATGTAAACTAAGCGAGTCTTTGAGGGATAATCTTCAGGAGAGTTCAGTAGTTGAGGTTGATCTGGTGTTATCTCTGTGATCCGCGTGTTCTCCTCATCAGATCGTCATGTGTCGGCCTGAGGCCTGAGCTAATGAAGCCATCGCTCATCTCTTTCACCTGATCTTCTGTGTTTAACTGTTCTCCAGCGAATCTGAAGACATGATGGACGAGACGCCTCGAGGGAAGCTTCCAATCACTGCTTCACATCTGGGGAATATCTCGTGTTCCCATCAATACATGTGAAGATTCTCCCAGCGGATTCGACTCACGAGCCTCGGACACACAGACGTGAGCTCATCTTAATCAGCTGTGAATATGATTTGAGTTCAAGAGTGACTGT
Source organism: Abramis brama (assembly GCF_963993115.1). Lineage (NCBI taxonomy): Eukaryota > Metazoa > Chordata > Actinopteri > Cypriniformes > Leuciscidae > Abramis > Abramis brama. The sequence continues at coordinate 33,398,804 of NC_139982.1, forward strand.
AAGAGGACAGCAGTCATTCTCAGCGCTCAGACGCTTGAAGAGTTTCAAGATGAGGCGCTTTATATATCAGTATTATCACTAAAACATTTTAGTTACTTGAAATGAAATAAAATAAAATAAAATATAAAACATGTACATTTTCATTTAGTTAAAAAAAATACAATATAGACATATTTTAAATTAGAAATTACAAAAACACAAAACTTACAAAAAAAATCAAACTTTAACTAAAATTCAGATGGAAAATAAAAATATACATTTTACCAAAACAACCCAAAAAAATCATAAAAACAACAAAACACAAAATTTTTGAAAAAATCCAATCAAATTGAACTAAAATTAAAATATGAATAGAAAATAAATATGTATTATGTAAATATATGTAAAAATATTACTAAAACAAAAAACTAATAAAACTGACCAAAATACTAAAACTTTAACTAAAATTTTAATATAAATAGAAAATACAACTACACATTAAAAAAAAAAATATTTAAAAGAAACATATATATATATATATTTAAGATTAAGTTTTGCTTATATATATTATATATATATATATATTTAAAAATAATGAATGACTAAAACAAACAATAAAACTATTAAAAATGAAAAAACAAAAATAAAAAAATGCTAAAACTTAAATTGTAAATATAAATAAACATTTTTAAAAATGAATAAAACAAAAACTAATAAAAACAATAAAACACAAAACTTAAAAAAAAACAATGACTAAAACAAAATTAAATTAAAAATAGAAAATATAAATATAAAAAATACAAAAAAACTAATAGAAATGACAAAAAATAAAAATACTAAAACTTTAACTAAAAAGAAAATATAAATGGAACATACAAATATGTATATTAAAAAATGACTAAAACAAACAAACTTTGTGAACGCTGTGTGTGTGTGTGTGATGAAGCGTCGCCGCAGGAGAGTCGTTAGTCAAACAGCCTTTTCATTTTAGAGACGTTTCTCAGCTAATTTCAGCTCGCCGTCCGTCCTCACACGCACACACACATCAGCGTTATTTATGTGCGCTGCAGGACTCGTCTGTGAGATGGGGAGCGTGTGATGGAGGCTTGGGGAAATAAAGGCCTGTATTTCCACAGTCCACTGTGACTGTAGATCTATGATTGATTTTGATTGTCTCAAACTAATAGTGTGAGTTTGGGCTGCGATCGTCAGTGTGATGCCAGTGAAATTAACATTCATTTAGCAGAAACGATATACTTTAGAAATCGCCTTTGTAAAGATCTCTCAGTGAAGGAGCACATCTGATCTGAGGGATCATTCATCACGATATATCGCGTCACTATAGCACAATACAACAGTGTTTATCGTGGATGACAGTCAGTATTGTGTTGTTCACCCAAAATTAAGATTTCTGTGTGAAAAAAATTCTAGTTTTCACTGTTTTAGTGTCAGTCCTACTTTAAACTACTATATATAATGTTGAATATAATGTATAATAATGTAATGGGGAATATTAGTGTGTCCTGATAATGCCGAATGTCTGATGTTACCAGTAAAAGTGTCCGACATTATATTAAATATATCTAGTCAGTGAAAGAGTGCAAGTATATTCATCTAAAATAATCCTGTGTTTTCAGCTTCAGAATCATGAATATTGTTATTCTGGCGTCTCTATTGTCCTGTGCTTTGGGTTTCAAGTCCAAGACTATTCATTTACACACAGTGTAATATACAATTCAGCATTTTAATCAACAATACATTTTCTGTTAACCTTTTATCATATGTCTGGGAGTATCGCAATAATATGGTATCGTGATATGTTTCGAATCGTGACATGAGGGGATCGTTACAGCCCTATTCATGACACACACACACACACACACACACACTGATGTTCACTATGACGTGTTCATTCCCTCTGGCTGCCGATACGATCTCCAGTTTTAATTGAAACCTGTTCTCTGGTGATGGACAGCTAAAGATGGTGTGTGTGAAGAGTGTGTGAAGAGTGTGTGAGGGCCGAGACACACGCCAGCGAGCGCTTGAGGGAATCAGGGCGTAATTGATTCGTTCCGTCAAGTTAGAAATATTAATGACAGGTGATTTTGGACATGTTAGTTAATGAGAAACACCAGCTTTACTGGTAAAACACCTGCGGTTTCCTGGAATCAACACACACATTCACACAAACCCAAACCAGACAGTTATTGCATTAGCTGATGCTAACAAATGAGGCCTTACCGTCTCGGCTGGACACCAAACTGGTTCCACTGGTTAGGCTGGTTTTGGTGCATTTTTTGGGCACTTGTCAACCAGCTAAACCAGCTGTGAGACAAACTGAACCAGTATAAACCAGCACTAAACCAGTATAAACCAGCTGTGAGACAAACTAAACCAGTATAAACCAGCCGTGAGACAAACTGAACCAGTATAAACCAGCACTAAACCAGTATAAACCAGCTGTGAGACAAACTGAACCAGTATAAACCAGCACTAAACCAGTATAAACCAGCTGTGAGACAAACTGAACCAGTATAAACCAGCCGTGAGACAAACTAAACCAGTATAAACCAGCCGTGAGACGAACTGAACCAGTATAAACCAGCCGTGAGACGAACTAAACCAGTATAAACCAGCCGTGAGACGAACTAAACCAGTATAAACCAGCCGTGAGACAAACTAAATAAACCAGCCGTGAGACGAACTAAACCAGTATAAACCAGCCGTGAGACAAACTAAATAAACCAGCCGTGAGACAAACTAAATAAACCAGTATAAACCAGCCGTGAGACGAACTAAACCAGTATAAACCAGCCGTGAGACAAACTAAATAAACCAGCCGTGAGACAAACTAAATAAACCAGTATAAACCAGCCGTGAGACGAACTAAACCAGTATAAACCAGCCGTGAGACAAACTAAATAAACCAGCCGTGAGACGAACTAAACCAGTATAAACCAGCTGTGAGACGAACTAAACCAGTATAAACCAGCCGTGAGACAAACTAAACCAGTATAAACCAGCACTAAACCAGTATAAACCAGCTGTGAGATGAACTAAACCAGTATAAACCAGCCGTGAGACAAACTAAATAAACCAGCCGTGAGACGAACTAAACCAGTATAAACCAGCCGTGAGACAAACTAAACCAGTATAAACCAGCCGTGAGACAAACTAAATAAACCAGCCGTGAGACGAACTAAACCAGTATAAACCAGCTGTGAGACGAACTAAACCAGTATAAACCAGCCGTGAGACAAACTAAACCAGTATAAACCAGCACTAAACCAGTATAAACCAGCTGTGAGATGAACTAAACCAGTATAAACCAGCCGTGAGACAAACTAAATAAACCAGCCGTGAGACGAACTAAACCAGTATAAACCAGCCGTGAGACGAACTAAACCAGTATAAACCAGCCGTGAGACAAACTAAATAAAGCAGTATAAACCAGCCGTGAGACGAACTAAACCAGTATAAACCATTTGTGAGTCACACCATGAGATAAAACTAACAGGGTTCATTTGACGAAAGTCTTCAGGGACGTAAAATAACTTGTCAAGGCCGTTAGCAAATCAAAGTGAAATTAAAGTTGTCAGCGCTCTGAAATCAAGCCCTTTCTCTCAAGACATCCGCTTCATCTCTGACTTAATGAACATCTGAGACGCTCTGACACTCTCCACACCACGGACCTTTCCCAGCGTCTGAGCGCTACACTGAGAGCCGGAGCCGACGAGTCCAGAGCGATATCAGAGAGAGTTACAGCTCACTGAAGCATTTTATTTCATGGTAAAAAAAAGATTTTTTTTTCTCCAGTTGATGAACAATAAAAATATTGACAGCCAATCAGAATCCATCTTGCCTTCAGAGTATTTAAAGCGACAGACGACATAATACAGTTATGGACGCTAATATAGTTATGGTTATCTTTACAGTTATCATCTGTCATGTCTGTGTCTCTCCTGAATGCTGTGAGATTAAACTCAGAGACTTCAGAGATACGGTCTGGGGTCAGGCTATGTCTCGTCCAGGTTTAGCTGATGATATCAGAGCTTGAGGAACATCAGCATCATCAGCGCGAGACAAACGAAGTTATGAACGGAGAGCACATCCGCAATTAATATATTCACAATCGAGTTATAGCCGAGACACAAACATGTCTCTTCCTCTCAGACATACAGTATTCAGACTCTCATCTCAGGCTCTCTCCCACAAGGCTCTGCATCATGTTTATGTAAGCGATCTGTCAGATGCTCACTGAATATTCATGAGAGATGTAAGCGACCCGAACACCGCTCCACAGCATCAGAACCGGCGCGACACGATCATAATGAACATCCGCTCTGTCTCATATTGCTTACAGTGTCTGAAATGTCAGTGTAAAGAAGAATGTTTAGGCCTAAATTGCATATAAAATTTCCATCCATCCAGTTTACAGATAACCTCAGTGTTAAACTGATGCATTCGCACATCAACTGAGTTTTAAACACAATAACAACCTTTATATATTCATCATCAATAAACTAAATCTGTGTTAGTCTGATTGTACCTGACTGAATACTGCTTGTTCCACAGCTAGTCATACTTTATCCATGTTCATACTTTTAAATAAATAAATATAATTGTATTTACAATTAACATATTTTTGCTAATTCAAAGCAATCTGAATAAATGCATTTTGAAAATTTGAGTATTTAAATAAAATCAAAAAGATGCAAAGTGCTAACTAGATGAGTAAAGTTTGATGACAAACGCTGATGTCGCTTGACAAAGACAGGTCGTAAAGTTTAGAAGAACTTTGAAAAGCTTGAGGTTTTACTCAGAGAAAGTCAAAATGTTTTAGCATGTTGCTAGCATGATTTAACACATTACTAGTATGTTATATGTAACATGTTGCTAGCATGATTTACATTGCTAGTACATTTTTAATGTTAGCAAAATATTAGCATTTTGCTAGCATGATTTAATACATTGCTAACATGTTTTAACTTGTTTGCTAGCATGATTAACATTTTGTTAGCAAGATTGCTAATATGATTAGCATATTGGTAGCGTGTTGTTAACATGATTAGCATGTTGTTAACATGATTTAACACTTTGCTAGTATGTTTTAACATGTTGTTAACATGATTAGCATGTTGTTAGTTTGTGGCTAGCATGATTTAACACAATGGTAACATGTGTTAACATGTTGCTAGTATGATTTAACATGTTAATATGATTTAATATGTTGCTAGCATGAATTAGCATATTGCTAGCATGATTAGCATGTTACGAGCATGTTGTCCTAGGATAGTCGTCAAGCTTTGCTAGCGATAGACAGCTTAAATACTTTATAAGTCTAAGGGCCCTATTTTAACGATCTAAGCTCATGGTCTGAAGCGCACGGCGCAAGTTCACTTAGGGCGACTGAATCCACTTTTGCTAGTTTAACGATGGGAAAAATGGTCGGCGCTCCCGGCGCTGGTCTAAAAGGGTCGTCCCTATTCTCATGAGTAATGGGTGTGTTTTGGGATTTACGTGCGTTACACCAATCAGAGTCTCGTCTCCCATTCACTTTAAAAGCCAGTTGCGTTTGCGCCGTGGCGGATTCACTATTTACATGACGGAGTTTGCAAGCAGAAAAACTGAGCGTGTCTCTAGCGAGGAAACGGATCTGCTCGTGCGCGAGGTCAAAGTGCACCGGATTCACCATATCTTTATGTACGAAATAATAATCTTTTACATTGTAATCCTTTTATTTAAAATATTTGGCATGTTTGTGTGCTGCTGTGCGTCCCTGTGTGTGTAATAAGCAGAGTGTGTGTGTGTGTGTGTAATAAGCAGAGTATGTGTGTGTGTGTAATAAGCAGAGTGTGTGTGTGTGTGTAATAAGCAGAGTGTGTGTGTGTGTGTAATAAGCAGAGTGTGTGTGTGTGTGTGTAATAAGCAGAGTGTGTGTGTGTGTGTAATAAGCAGAGTGTGTGTGTGTGTGTGTGTGTAATAAGCAGAGTGTGTGTGTGTGTGTAATAAGCAGAGTGTGTGTGTGTGTGTGTAATAAGCAGAGTGTGTGTGTGTGTGTGTGTAATAAGCAGAGTGTGTGTGTGTGTGTGTGATAAGCAGAGTGTGTGTGTGTGTGTGTAATAAGCAGAGTGTGTGTGTGTGTGTAATAAGCAGAGAGTGTGTGTGTGTAATAAGCAGAGTGTGTGTGTGTGTGTGTGTAATAAGCAGAGTGTGTGTGTGTGTGTGTGTGTGTAATAAGCAGAGTGTGTGTGTGTGTAATAAGCAGAGTGTGTGTGTGTGTGTGTAATAAGCAGAGTGTGTGTGTGTGTGTAATAAGCAGAGTGTGTGTGTGTGTGTGTAATAAGCAGAGTGTGTGTGTGTGTGTAATAAGCAGAGTGTGTGTGTGTGTGTGTGTGTGTGTAATAAGCAGAGTGTGTGTGTGTGTGTGTGTGTGTAATAAGCAGAGTGTGTGTGTGTGTGTGTGTGTAATAAGCAGAGTGTGTGTGTGTGTGTAATAAGCAGAGTGTGTGTGTGTGTGTGTGATAAGCAGAGTGTGTGTGTGTGTGTAATAAGCAGAGTGTGTGTGTGTGTGTAATAAGCAGAGTGTGTGTGTGTGTGTGTAATAAGCAGAGAGTGTGTGTGTGTAATAAGCAGAGTGTGTGTGTGTGTGTGTGTGTGTAATAAGCAGAGTGTGTGTGTGTGTGTGTAATAAGCAGAGTGTGTGTGTGTGTGTGTGTAATAAGCAGAGTGTGTGTGTGTGTAATAAGCAGAGTGTGTGTGTGTGTGTAATAAGCAGAGTGTGTGTGTGTGTGTAATAAGCAGAGTGTGTGTGTGTGTGTGTGTGTGTGTAATAAGCAGAGTGTGTGTGTGTGTGTAATAAGCAGAGTGTGTGTGTGTGTGTAATAAGCAGAGTGTACGCGTGTTGTGGACCCGCCAATAGGCGCACATTACTAACGCACTCTTTAAATAACAAAAAATATATGGCTCAGTCTATTTCTGTTCCTCAAAATAGCAACACTCCAACAATGCGCCAGAACACACACTCGTTCTCAGACCAGCAGCTCATGCTCGCACAAATGCTTTTGCTATTTAAACAACATGGCGTAGTACGTGAAAATGATAACTGCGTCGGGCTGAAACTAGCAGAAAACACTTTGTCGCGCCTGGCGCTGCACTGAGTGTAAGATAGGGCCCTTATTGTGCAAAAGTCTTCACCCCCTCGATGATAGTCTACAGGACATCTGTAGGTGTGATCGTCTGACACAGCATCTCGAGTCACACCAGTCTGAAGGTCTGAGCCCAGTTTAGATTAGTTTAAATCCATTTCAACTATATAAATCTTGACTTTAGGGCTGAATATAGTGTGTGTGTGTGTGTGTGTGTGTGGAGATCTCAGGGTGGATTATAAATGTTAGGAACACAATCTCCCCTCAGGCGTTTCACCTCAGACTGAAGACTTGTCTCTGTTATTTACCCGATTTATAAAGTGAGCGTGGAATAAAGCCTCTGACCTGCGAGAGAAACTATCATCAGAGCGCGTCTCTGGAGAAATCTGCACAGTTCACACACACACACACACACACACACACACACACTGTGTTTACTCCAGGAACATCTCATAATCTCACTGCGGTTTCATTTCTGACAGAGAGCTTGAGTTCCGTCGGGATCGGGAACATGTTTCCTCGGCGCTGGAACACTGACGGCTTCAGGAGCTCGCCGCTTGAGCGCTCCGTCTTCAGGGAGAGAGTGTGTGTTCAAACGCTCTCGTGAACCCATGACCTCGAGACTGAGGAACACACACATCAGCTTCTTCCTCAGGGTCTCCATTTACAGCACAAACATCTCCACATTCTTACATCAACACACATCTACTGGAGAAGAACAACGACTGGAGATATTAAGCCTGAAAATACATCAAAATGAAGTGAGTTTGTGCTTAAAACAAGAACAAATATCAGCTGATGGAGTCAGAAAGGAGGAAAACTAACATTTTTCTATAAATATCTTCAGTTATTTTGCTTCTCCTGTAAATGTATCAACGAGACAGAAACATCATATTGAGTGATGTCACTAATGATTCATTGTATCAAAGATTTGAATTGATTCTTTGAAGTGAACATGATTCAGTGAAGCGAATCAATTAACTACGACCACTAAAGTTTAAACCAGATATGCTAAATAATCACAGTGTTGCTTAATTTTGCACTTACTGTGTGAATATTCATTTAAAGCGATAACTTTTTCTGCTGAATGAACAGATTTGTTCTTTTGTCCGGAGGCTCATGGATCTGAAACTTTAATCATGCATTTAAACATTCATAAGCACACAATCTCTCTCTGAAAACAGAGTAAAAGCGGATGAATCTTCTGTGAAGAATCATTCTTGTGTTTCAGTTTTCTCACTAATGCTCCTCTTGAATAGTCACGTGACTTTGCTGTGTGCAGAGGTCAAAGGTCAGTCGTGTCCGGAGGATAATTACACTAGCAAACGATCTGTCATATTGCAGAGATATATCTGTTTAACGATCTTGATCTTGATATCTGCCGGATCGTTTGCTCTCGATGACGAACGGCCAATTATTCGTGAAGTGCAGCGTGAACAATAACCCCAGAGAGACTGAGGACCTGTGTTCACCATCCAGCGGACTCTGTTCAACACAAGCTCCTTTCACTGGATGAGGAATGCCTGAGTTCAGTTCGAGATCTCTGAGTTTGAGATCTCTGTGTGTGTGTGTGTGTGTGTGTGTGTTTGAGGAGCGTTTGAGCTGGAGGTCAGAGGTCAAACACACATATCGATCATCAGAGTAATGAACTAATGAACTACTGAGAGTTTAGAGAGAGTCTAATGAGCAGCACACAAACAGATCATTACACACACACACACACACACAGAGAGAGAGACACTGTGTGTGTGTGTGTCTGTGTGTGTGTGTGTGTGTGTGTGTGTCTGTGTGTGTGAGAAAGAGAGAGAGTGTGTGTGTGTTTGTGTGAGAGAGAGAGAGAGAGTGTGTGTGTGTGTGTGAGAGAGAGAAAGAGAGAGAGTGTGTGTGTGTGTGTGTTTGTGTGTGTGTAATGGCAGAGAGACATAGCATCAGTGTATCAGTTGTTAGAGAGAGAACTGGAAGACTCGAGACTCGACTTCTGTTCTCATCTTTTCCCTCTTCATTTCTCCTCCGTCAGATGAAGATGTGTGAGATGAAGATGTGTGAGATGAAGATGTGTGTGAGATGAAGATGTGTGTGAGATGAAGATGTGTGAGATGAAGATGTGTGTGAGATGAAGATGTGTGTGAGATGAAGATGTGTGAGATGAAGATGTGTGTGAGATGAAGATGTGTGTGAGATGAAGATGTGTGAGATGAAGATGTGTGAGATGAAGATGTGTGTGAGATGTTTGTTCTCCGTCAGACTCTGGATCTGTGTATGTGTAAGCACTGAAGTAAGAACACACACGCTGTGATTCTGCGGCTCCCGGATGAGCTGATGGTTTTATTTGATCCATTTTGCTTTTATCCAAAGGAACTTATATTGCATTCAAGATATTTATTCTGTATTACTTCACTTTCTTTATTTTATTATTATTATTATTATTATTTTTAAACAACATGTATTATTTAATTAATTTTATATTTTATTTTATTTATTATATTATATTTATTTTATTTTAACTTATATTGCATTCAAGATTCTTCTCTCTTCTCTTCTCTTC
>NC_139982.1:33408675-33428675 GCF_963993115.1 Abramis brama
CTTCTCTTCTCTTCTCTTCTCTTCCTCTTCTCTTCTCTTCTCTTCTCTTCTCTTCTTCTTCTTCTTCTTCTTCTCTTCTCTTCTCTTCTCTTCTTCTTCTTCTTCTTTTCTCTTCTCTTCTCTTCTCTTCTCTTCTCTTCTCTTCTCTTCCTCTTCTCTTCTCTTCTCTTCTTCTTCTTCTTCTTCTTCTTCTCTTCTCTTCTCTTCTCTTCTCTTCCTCTTCTCTTCTCTTCTTCTCTTCTTCTTCTTCTTTTCTCTTCTCTTCTCTTCTTCTTCTTTTCTCTTCTCTTCCTCTTCTCTTCTCTTCTCTTCTTCTTCTTCTTCTTCTTCTTCTTCTTCTCTTCTCTTCTCTTCTCTTCCTCTTCTCTTCTCTTCTCTTCTTCTTCTTTTCTCTTCTCTTCTCTTCTCTTCTCTTCTCTTCTTCTTCTTCTTTTCTCTTCTCTTCTCTTCTTCTTCTCTTCTCTTCTCTTCTCTTCTCTTCTCTCCTCCTCCCCTCCCCTCCTCTCCTCCCCTCCCCTCCCCTCCTCTCCCCTCCTCTCCTCTCCTCTCCTCTCCTCCTCTCCTCCCCTCCCCTCCCCTCCCCTCCTCTCCTCTCCCCTCCTCTCCTCTCCTCTCCTCTCCTCCCCTCCCCTCCCCTCCTCTCCTCTCTCCTCTCCTCTCCTCCTCTCCTCCTCTCCTCTCTTCTCTTCTCTTCTCTTCTCTTCTTCTTTTCTCTTCTCTTCTCTTCTCTTCTCTTCTCTTCTCTTCTCTTCTCTGCTTCTTCTTTTCTCTTCTCTTCTCTTCTTCTTCTCTTCTCTTCTCTTCTCTTCTCTTCTCTTCCTCTTCTCTTCTCTTCTCTTCTCTTCTCTGCTTCTTCTTTTCTCTTCTCTTCTCTTCTTCTTCTCTTCTCTTCTCTTCTCTTCTCTTCTCTTCTCTTCTTCTTCTCTTCTCTTCTCTTCTTCTTCTTTTCTCTTCTCTTCTCTTCTCTTCTCTTCTTCTTGTCTTCTCTTCTCTTCTCTTCCTCTTCTCTTCTCTCCTCTTCTCCGCAGACGTCACAGTTGTCCTGCCGGTGACTGACGCTGATGCTGTATTTTAAGTGTGTATGCGGATGCTCCCATCATGCATTGCAGCGCCTCACACCGGGACGGGCTTTCGGCTTTAGGCAAATCTGCAGCTTTGTTGTAATGCCATTTCAAATGATTTGATCAGGGTCCATCATTATCCAATAACGCGGCTAACACCGGCGTGTGTGTGGCAGTGACGCCGCAGGACCGGCTGCGGGACGAGACCAGGATCTGCATTTGCATATAGATTATGCGTGAGTGCTAAACCTGCGCAGATTCCTCGTACATGCTTCTGTCAGAACGGAGAAATCCTATAATTGGATCATGCCATGTTCCCTGTCAGGTCCTGTAGGATGTGGAGGACACATGGGAATATTCCCTGCGGCTCCAGAGGATCAGACTCGCTCTCGTGACCTCATCAACAGAGGAGATGCAGAACATGTAGACCAGTGTCAGTCTGAGGCTTTAGCGTAATATAACACATGTGTTTCTCTCTGGCATTTGCAGATTCATCCAGTAATGACTGCACTTCTGCAATACACATAATAACATGTCAACAAAGAAGGGTTAAAAAAATGTGAACACCACGCATTAAAACACTCTTTTTTTATTAACCTTTATTATTTGATCTCCGTTTTACAAATCTCTTCCTTCGATTCCAGTGTTCTCCCACATCACTGCTCTTTCAGACGCGTTTCTATTTTATTTATTTTATTTTATTCATTTTATTTTATTTGAATGCATTTGGAAGATGCTTTTATCCAGTGACTAACATTGCATTCAAGATTTACTTTTTTTTTTTTTTTTTTATTTATTTAATTCATTTGGTGGATGCTTTTATCCAAAGTGACTTATATTGCATTACAATGTTATTTGTGACATTGTTATTTCGATGGCATTGATAGTTTTAGTTTTAGTTTATTTAGTTTTAGTTATTTTAGCACTTCAACTTCAACTAAACAAAAACCTTGGCAACTAGCTGAAATAGTTTTTGTTATGACTTATGTTATTTCAGGTAATGTTTACTTTAGTAATAAAAAGTTGTGTTCTCCATTATGAAGTTCTCGCGTTAGACTCATGAACTGAACCAGTCAAAGCTCTCAGACTCTTCGAGACTCGTCATTATTCTGCAGTGGATCTGAGATGAACATCGAGGACTCGAAGCTTTGCTCAGCTGTACTCGGGCCGTTCCTCAGGGTTTACTCTGTTGTTACCGCGGTAAAAGCTGGCTCAGTCAGGACACGTGTGTCTTCTCCTTCAGGCTCTTGTGCTTTAGGGCTTCACTGAGATCTGACAAACCTGAACGGTCGAGTTCCTTCACGGTTGAGCTTCAGACACTGTGTGTTTGCACTCATTTCATTATATAGAGGCTATAGCGAACATGTGAGACTCAAAGGTTCAGGATTCGCTGTACATGCTTGAAGATTTTGGTGGGAATTTTGCTGTTGTGTCTGTCTTTTGTTGTTCATAGATTAATGCAAAGCTCAATGAGCCAATGATGTGAATCAAAATGAGATTCGTGATTCCCTCTTGAACTCATCAGTTTGAATCAATCTAATGATTCACTCACTCACTGAACCCCAAAAGAGCTCATATAGTGAAAGATAAGGATTTGTTTTATTGTTTGTAAATTATCATTTGAAACACTCTTTAACACATTCAAATGCGTAGCCTACTAATATTGGAGGACTAATATTGCTTTATCTTTCAAATCATCTTCAAAAGAATCATTAAGGAACCAGAATCGGAATCATGACCTTTCAGTTCTTTGTGATTCACTCAAACGACTCTTTCTTCGACCGTTGAATCTTCCTTCTCGCGCATCAGCTTCTCGTTCTCTCTCTCTAATTTTCCTCTAATTTCTCTTGATCAAACACTCCTCATGTCTCTTTATCACTCGCTTTTAATGTTCCTGTTTGAGTCGTTATTAAAAGCAGCCTGCGGTCGGCTCTCAGTCCTGACTCGACTGATTCCGGGTCAGTTTGTCGGTGTGTGTGAGCCACTGAAGTGTGTTAATGTGGTCATAACTCTGATGGATTTCCCTCATCCAGTTTCCTATCGCTGAAACAGACGTCTGTGAAATACGAAGCGATTATGTCAGAATTCCTCCATTCCTGATGGATTTTCAAGGCCGTTCGAGTCGATTGAAAGAATCGCTCCAGCTCAGAGAAAGACTCATTTATCCGTCGTTTGCTGACTCGCATTTCTTCTCTGATATGAGTCAAATTCATCTTCATATTGCAGCGTTCGAGCTCCAGTATTTCAGAGGTTTGTGGAGACTATCATCCTGAAGTCTGTCTTTATCGATGCTTTGAGCGCTTGATGATTCTCTAATGCACTGATAAAAGTGATTCTGTGGTGAAGTAAATGCTACAGAAAAAACTAATGACCTTTCTACGTGAAAAAGGTCGTTTAGACGACAAGAATTATAAAAAACTAAGTAAATCCTATATTAATACTCGACTCAAGCTTGTAGAAATTAAAGAGTAAATCTCAACGATATAAAATTAAGTAAAAACTTTTCTAATACTGGTGTTCCCATCATGCATGAATAATTAATAAGGTTGATTTACACCTTTTTATCATTACTTTTGCTATTAGGTTTGGTAACTTGCCATTTTGTGACATCTAGATTCATTTTCTACTCAAAATGACACATTCATACTCATAAACGATCTTTCGAAAGTTAGCGTTATTTACTGTGTGTATTGAGGTCTCTGTGTTCATGTTGCATCTATTATGTAGATATAGTGTGGAATACAATATCTATTGTATTATTTACTAAGATGTTTCAAAATAAAGCATACACTTTAAAAGTGGTTAAATTCGATATTATATTATTAGAGAAAAAAGTTAATTTTGTTATATTAACTTAACTTAGTTAAGTAGATGTTACTTAATTTTATTTATGAAAATAAATAAATAAAATATAATTAAGTAAAATGAACTTAATTACTTAAAATTAAATGTCAAATGAATGTAAAGTTCAATAGTAAGTAGATTCTACTTGATAATAAGAGGTAAGTTGTACAGAGCAGTAAAAAATGTACTTAAAATGTGTTATGAGGATTTGATCAAGTAAATCCTACAAGTAATGTTTTTCAGTGTAGCGTGATTAAACTGCTCTGTTTTCATGGTTTTAGGAGACCATCTTACGCAGGTTTACATGATATTTTTGTCATGGATTCCTGCGTCTGTTCCTGTAAATCATGAGTTTTTGATGTTTACTGAGATTCTGAGTGAGTCTCAGTAGACGTTTGATTCTCCTCTGAAAGTTTTCCCTGATTTCGTATGGTAATTCCTGATTGTGTGGAGATTCGAAACCTGTTCCCGCTGAGAGCGAACGCATTAGACACGGCGAGTGAGATCCTGCAGGAGTGACATTTCTGTTCTGCCGGATTAATAATGGAAAAAGATTACAGACACCTCGAAGGGACAAACAAGACAAAACACAGGAAGGTTATTAAAAGAGCGACGACATGTCAAATAACGGCACAGAGACAGCTGGGAATAACATATCAATATTTGATGGGCCTCCATCAAAGTGTGCATGAGCAGCCTGGCACGCTCAACGTGTGTGTGTGTGTGTGTGTGTGTGTTGGGCATACGTAACCCGTTTTAATGAGCTGTGTTATGATGGCCTCCCATGGAGAATATGAGCATGAGTATTGATCTATGATTCAGGAGCCTGTGACATCTCTCTCTCTCTGTCAGGAAAGACTGAAGGATATGATCTGACAGACGGAGGAGATGATCGAGACAATAACATCAAGATGAGGAGAATCTCCACCATCAGCGCTTTAATATACGCCACACATGCTGGAAAAACATAAACCGACCCATTTACTGCGCGGTTGGGCAGGTTAACCCGCAACTCCGGGCAAATAGTGTGTTTATAGCATGAGTAAAGTGTAAATGCTGCACAACTTTGTTGAAAAAAGGTGGTTATAGCCGGTCTACCAACTGGTCTAGGTTTATGGGCACATTTGGGACCAGCAAACCATCTTAGACTAGTTTAGGTGTATGTCGTCGGCCCAGATCTGGGTTTTAAACATTACCACAACACATATGAGAACATACTTACAACATTAAGTTGTGTTTTTGTCGCTCAGGAATGGTTTAATTACTGGTTAAACTGTTGTTCTCATATGTTTTGTGTGATATAAAGTGAGCAATTGTAATTGGCACACAGTTTTGATGTAAGACCAGCCTAATGTGGATAACTGGTCTGGCAGAACACACAGGTCAGGTTTGATGTTTTGTTTGGACTGGGAAACCCTCTTCGACTGGTTTAAGAGATATATTTGTGTTTTGTTTTTTCATCAGGATACAGTTATAGTAAAACTGTCAGAATGTTTTCATGTGTTGTGTTTGTTTCAAACCTCGAAACACAGAAATGTGTTTTCTGACATGAAAGCGGATCCAGAGACATCTCCTCCTCTATTGCTGCGCTCGAGGCGTTTGACCCGGTTTAATCTCACGGCTCGTGAACAGCCTCCGCTGCGAGCAAACCTGAAGCTGTCAGTAACTGGCATGATAACGTGTTTGTGTTCGTGTTCCCGTGGGGTTTCCACACTCTCAGAGATATAACCTCTAGAAAAGAGCCGCATGCAAATGACCGCTGACGTCCAGCAGAACAGCAGAGCTCAGGAGGTCAGGAGATCTGTGTGTGTGTGTGTGTGTTCATAAAAGCCTCCGCGTGATTTGACTGTAATATTTTCAGCGTGATTCCTCTGTACGCCTTGATCTGACTAACCGTTCCCTTAAAGCTTTATTTTCATTCATACTTTTTTGAAAGTGGCTTACTCTCCGTTTGAACAAAACCAATATTTACTTTTCTTAGTGGAGCAAACCGACCGACATTTAAATCTCGTAATGGAACAAAAGTGACCGATATTTAAATATTCAAATCTCGTAATGGAACAAAAGCAACAAATATTTAAATCTCGTAATGGAACAAAAGCGTGATGATATTTAAATATTTAAATCTTATAATGGAACAAAAGCGACCAATATTAAAATCTCGTTAATGGAACAAAAGCGACAAATATTTAAATCTTGTAATGGAACAAAAGCGACCAATATGTAAATCTCGTAATGGAACAAAACGATATGTAAACAATATGTAAATCTCGTAATGGAACTAACCAATCAACATTTAAATCTCATAATGAAACAAAAGTGATCGACATTTAAATGTCTTAACAGATCAAAGAGATCAATTTAAATCTCATAATGAAACAAAAGTGATCGACATTTAAATTCTTAACGGATCAAAGAGATCCGTTAACGGACCAACATTTAAATCTCGTAATGGAACAAAAGTGATCAACATTTAAATATGTAAATCTCGTAATGGAACAAAAGCGACCAATATTTAAATCTCGTAATGGAACAAAAGCGACCAATATTTAAATATTTAAATCTTTTAACGGAACAAAACGATATGTAAACAATTTGTAAATCTCGTAATGGAACTAACCAATCAACATTTAAATCTCATAATAAAACAAACGTGATCGACATTTAAATCTCTTAACGGATCAAAGAGATCCGTTAACGGACCAACATTTAAATCTCGTAAAGGAACTAAAGTGATCAACATTTAAATATTTAAATCTCGTAATGGAACAAAAGTGATTGACATTTAAATGTCTTTCTTAACGGATCAAAGAGATCAAAGACCAGTCAAAAGAGATCCGTTAACGGACCAACATTTAAATCTCGTAAAGGAACTAAACTGACCGATACAAAACTACAATATCTAGATCTAAATCATTATATCATCCAGCACTAAATCTATGATATGGCTCTGTGGTAAAGCACCAGGGAATTATAGACATAACAGTGTGATTTACTTTGAAGCTGTATGTAAACCATATGTATTGTGAAAATTGCTAGAGAAAAACATTTGACTTGATATTTTGTTTATCTTGTGTTTTGCTCAGGATTTGTGAGGACGTCACACGCCTGTCCACGTGAGAGACGTATCTGCATCACGATAGCGTGAGTAAAATATCATGTTTATGATGCTTTGTGTGTAAGAGAGGCCTGAGGAGAAATGCATCTCTGTCATGAATGACAATAGAGACGGAAATGAGAGGAACGAAACAGCATTACAGATCCCAGATCAGTCATAACACATGAAGAACATCTGAGCTTCGGTAACTCTCCTGCTCAATATTCTCATGAAAGGAAAGGAAATGAAATAATAAAACAGATCAGTTGTATTGCAGAGAGATAAAAAAGAGAAAATGTGAACAATACTTCAGTAAAAATAATAATAATGTTATATAAGAATTAAAAGGAGCCTTCTTTGCAGTCGCAGACAGTGATAATAACTGCATATGAATGTCCAGATCATCCTGATATTATCACAGACTGTTTCATCACTCTTCACTTTCACTGCGTGGAGAAACATCAATGAAAGTGGACGTTCAGTCTTTAATATTCTGCTAAACATCTGTCTTTGTGTTCGACAGAAGAGAGAAAGTCATACGGGTTTGGAGCGACACGAGGGCGAGTCGGTTTCATTTTCAGGGAAATTATTCCTGTAATGAGATTAATACAGTGTATGACCCATCTGGCCGTTCATCTATATTCAGATCATGGAGTTTTGGGCTTTTATGGTCCGTAAAGAAGCATTAAATGTTTCATAGAGGCGTTTTGATGCTGAGTTTGAGTTCAGACTGTTAGTGTTTAAAGATGGAAGTATACAGTTAAATTTATGACATACTAAGTTAAAATTATGAGATAAAAAGTCTAAATTCTGGAAAAAAAATTCAAGTTTTGACAAAAAGTCTAAATTATGACAAAAAAAAATCAAGTTTTGACATAAAAAGTCTAAATTATGACAAAAAGTCGAAACTGAGATATGTCGAAATTATAACATGCAAAAGCATAATTATGACAATTCTAAGTTGACGAAAAGTCAAAACTATGAGATAAAAAGTATGAGGTAAAAAGTCTTTTTAATCTCAAAATTATGACTCATAATTTTGACTTTTTGTCTCATATTTGTTACTTTTTGTCAACTTAGAATTTTTATTGTCATAATTATAATTTTGTTATAATTTCGGCATATCTAAGTTTCAACTTTTTATGTCATAACCACATTTTTTTTAGCATAATTTCAACTTTTTTAATCTCTTAGTTTTGCCTTTGTCAATTTACATACTGACGTATTTTCTGTCAATTATGATTTTGTTACAATTTCAGCATATCTCAGTTTCAACTTTTTGTTGAAAATGAATCATATTTTCGACTTTTTAATCTCTTAATCATCACTGTCATGTCATAATTTTGCTTCATTTTCATTATTTCGTCTAATAGATTATGATTTACTTCATGATTGTTTTCTCTGATGTGGCAGAAATGGGCTTCCGTAGAAAAGCGCTAGTTATTGAGTCTGAGTTTGATTTGCAGTGAGAGTTATGAACATTAATACTCGTGTGCTGTGTTCCTGAGCTCACACTGAGAGTGTAATTATGGTAAATCAGTAAAGTGTTTACCTCGGTTCAGGGTTATAGATGTGATGAGATCATTCCATCACTTAGTGAAATGACTTTAATCCTGTAGAGAGACAAACGTTCACCATCCTTCTGCCTCATTTACATGCTTTAAAGTCAGATATCCAGAGGATTTCTCTGAGCGCGAGTGCGAGTGCCGTGGGCTGAACACATCACTCTCTAATGTATTAGAGCATTAGAACCCAGAGCTGATAATGCTGGAACACAAACCTTCAGCCCAGTTTACACACACACACGTTCCTCATGCGTTCCCATGATGATCCCAGCACACCTGCATCTTCTCCTGGGAAACTCAGAGCAAGGTTTGTCTGCTTCTCACGGGCCTGTTATGGTAAATGGATTGAACTGTCTTTGTATGAAAAAGAGCATTTTGCTGAACATCTGTTAGTATGGAAGCCCATTTGTGCCATATACAAAAACAAAAATGCTTTTGTTAATCAGAATTAGGACATAAAGAGTCGAAATTATGAGATGAAAAGTCAAAATTATGAATCAGAAACTCTTCTTTTTGATATACTAAATTGAAATGATGACATACTGTTATAATTAAAAGTCAAAATTGACAAAAGGTGGAAATTATGACAAAAGGACATAATTATGACGTTAAAATTTTGACAAAAGTTGTAATTTTGACTCATAAATGACAGAGTCATAATTTCACATTTTTATCTCACAATTGAAACTTTTTAACCTTGTAATTATGACTTAGTATGTCATAAATATGATTTGATTTTGATTTGATTTGAATTGATTTTGTGTAATAATTTCCATTTTTAACGTCATCATTTTGATTTGTCATAATTGATTTTGTGTAATAATTTCCATTTTTGACATCATTTTGATTTGTCATAATTGATTTTGTGTAATAATAAAATATTTTTTTTTTTTTACATAATAATTTTGTCCTTTCATAATTGACTTTTTGTCATAATTAGAATTTGTTTTGTCACAATTTCCACTTTTTATGTCGTAATTTGACTTGTCATAATTATAACTATGTAACAATGTACATACTTTTATGTAGTAATTTCACTTTTTATGTCACAATTTCATAATTTTGACTTGTATATAATCATTTTCCATCATAATTATGACTTTATGTAATAATTTAATAATTTCTTTTTATGTAAGAATTTTCTCTTTTTATATCATAATTTTCACTTTTTATGTAAGAATTTTCTTTTTATATAATAATTTTCATTTATATGTGATAATTTCCACTTTTTATGTGAGTTTGTATATGACTACCAAAGCATGAATGCTTGTGTTCTGTTGTGAAAACAGCGAGAGAATGACAGATTCTTCACTTTTGTCTGAACTCTTGATGTGAAACAGCTGCTGTATTCGTTTATTTAGTCCATTAATCTGTGCTCAGAGCTTCAGATAATACATCTCGATGTTCCTCTGCTTGGCTTGATGAAGACATCAGATAATCTGCCAAGATAATGTGGCGTCCGGCTTCACGGAGAGCCATTAACACACACTTCAATTAGCATATCAAAGATCATCTGCCCCATAAATATATGAAGTGACATGGCCAGACTCATTATACAGACAGGCCTATTAAAGATGCGCGTCTCCCTCCAGTGTGTAATGAGCGGAGTTGTGTGCGCTCCGGAGCCCTAAAGGTTATGGATGAGGCGGCAGTGATGGACTGAGGATGAGGTGAGCTCGAGTGGCGTCGAGTGGCGTTATCTGGATGATATTTCTGACGCTGGTGACGAATGCCAGCGCTGTCACTGAATCTCTTTAATCGCACCTCAGCGGCTCGCCGGCTGACCCATGTAGAGATGATCCTGATGGATGTGAATGGAGTGATAGTGCTGGGAAGTGGAGGAATGAAGCTGATGAACTGGAGGTCACTGGAGTGAATGGAGATGAACTCATTAACCTTCATTTCATCATGTGTTTGAGCCTCTGAATAATAAAAACTACCAAATGGATTGGAGTTTTTGTGGAAGTGCTTTATCAGCTGTGAGGTCAGTCCAACTAAACCTGCGGAGAACACATCCGGCTCATATTTCACCCCAAACTCAAGTGAGAAGAAAGCAGATGAATCCTATTTTTGCGATTATTTTCATGACTAATACAGTCTCAATACTGAATAACTACTAACTACTTTATTTTTTGGAGCTTTTTAAATTCTCAGTGAAATAAAAATATTATATTTTTAATATAAAAATGTTTTTTTTTTATTAAAAAAATTATATTTAATATAATTAAAAAAAAATTATATAAAATATTTATATATTTAAATATAATATTTAATATAATATTTTTTATTAAAAAAAATATTTTATTTGTATTAATTGTTCTATTTATTATTTGTTTTGTTCTTTGATATACAAAACAAAGAATTTTGTTGTTTGCAAATATTTGTTCTTTGCTTAAATCAAATGAAATCTTTATTTTTTTTTTGGACCGACAATATATGGGTAGTTGACAAGACTACAAATGACAAATGGCCTAGAAAAAGTTTTTTTTTTTTTTGGAAAACATAACTTTTTAAGAAAAAATACATGTTTTATGCAGTATGAAAACTGCAGTTTCAGAAAATAGTAGTGGTCACTCATTTTGTCAATGACTTCACATATTTTTTTCACGTTTTCACTCAACAGTACTGTAAATGTGTCCTATGGTGTGACATATAATATATAGTTTTTTTGTTTTGTTTTGCATTGTGATTATTTTCATGACTAATAAACACATTTTCATCACAAAATCTTGTTACTGTAATGCACACAAAAAAATTATAATTCTCAATAAAATGTATGAATGTTGCATCGTGACTTTTTATGACACAAACATTTTTTTGTGCTCTTTTCTGAGAACACTAGCAAGGTTAAAGCAAGACTAGAAACATGAACTAAAACACACTAAATGTTGTTTTCCTGGAAGAGTGAGTGTGTGTGCTAGATGAACGACAGACGTTTTGAAGAAAAGATTTATTCAGTGTCAAACTTTCACAATGACCACACATTCACCTGGCCAAGAGAGACGACTACAGCTTATTCAAATCAGACTAAGAACACTGAGCCAGAACAAGCACAGGAATTTACAATTCAAATGTACATCCGTTGATCCAAATATAAATAAAACCAGACTGACAGAAACTGAATCCACTGGTTCCTCATACAGACAGAGACTCCTGTGTGAACTGCATCTGAAAAAGCTCTTAAAATGGCTTGTGGACATTAGCTTTAATTAAACTGAGTCCACTGAGCAGGACTAGACCATAATTGTTATTTTTGGTTTTCTGTAAACCAGCACCTCTCATAGAACAAATCATAATCCACACATGTATACAACCAGACACTTTTAAAACTACATCACCAACAGGTTTCCTTTCTGTACTGTGATTACCAATGAACTTGTCCAGTTGCTGGTCATATAATGAAGATTGGGCAGCAGAAGTGAAAACAGTGAAGTCTTTCAGTAATGTTGGCTGGTTTAATGGACTTCAGGAGGTGTGTGTGTGAGGTAGAGGTAGAGCTGGCCTGGAGTCATCAAGAGCTGGTTTGGTGCAGAGAGTTGAAAAATCAAACAATAAAAATCCTACAACATCTGAAAACAGACTCAGCAAGGTTGACTAAAGGCAGGAGATTGCACAATAATTCACAATTTGCTGAAATGTAAACATTATTTGAAAAATACTTCAGATCCTGTGAGGAATGTCAAATAAATAAAACATCATGGGAATAATTCACTTAAATTTAAAAAAAAAGAAATTAAAAAAAAATTCCCCTGATGTTGTTACTGAAAGTTGCCCATATGATGCGTCAGGTTTCATATCATTGATCATGTCATTAACGTCAAAGCTGATGCGATGCGGTGCTGATGCATGTTTTTTCCCCATTCATATCCAACTAGAGGCTTAGAAAGGCAAACAGGTTTGTGTTGAACATGTGACTTATGACAGCAATCTTTGAGTG
Organism: Abramis brama; assembly: GCF_963993115.1. Classification (NCBI taxonomy): domain Eukaryota; kingdom Metazoa; phylum Chordata; class Actinopteri; order Cypriniformes; family Leuciscidae; genus Abramis; species Abramis brama. The sequence continues at coordinate 33,421,180 of NC_139982.1, forward strand.
AAATATTCCTTCTTTGAAATATTACAGTAACAAAAACTGTAAAAAAAAAAAAAAAAAAAAAATGCAAATGTAACTTGTTTAATTGCTTAGAAAACATTAACAAAGTGTGAAAAATATTCATCTGGTCTCTTCTCATAAAAATTGCCACATTGAACGAGGCAAATGTAGATCGTACCACATGGGTAAATGGGTAAAGTTTGAGAACTTGCATGTGAATCTACACAGTTGTAACCGACAGGAAGGCGTTATGCACTTTGGATCCCTCTGGTGCTTTCTCCCCGTGCGTCATCAACTCCTGAATCGTCATCCAGTTGTCCAGAATCTTCTTATTCCGCTTCTTCATCATCTTGCGCTGGCTGAGCTGGATGATGCTCACCTCTCCGCCGCTGAGCGGATTCTCCCGCAGACTCTCCAGACGGCTCCGCTGCATGTACTCCCTCCGCCGCCGCTGCTCTTTAGCCCGTAGCAGATGCTGTTTACGCTCCTCTTTGCTCCAGTAGCGGCCCATCTTCATCTCGCTCATGGCGTCGTCATCGGTCGTCATCCCGCCGCTACGCTCCTCCTTGATTTTAAGGGCTCGCTCCCGGAGTAGACGATCTCGGACTGGACGTTTGGTGATGTATCTGGTTCCGTCGCTCCTGACTTTCACTTTCCACTCCATTTTAGGTTCGGACGGCTGGACGACCTGCGGATCGCTCATGCCTAGCAGACCGTGGGCTAACTCCATGTAGCTCTGGTAGTGTCGCGTATCTGATGCTCTTGATAAAGCGGCAATTCGAGTCCTCAAAGATCGCTCGTCTTCCGCGGGAGACTCTGACGGGTTGCTGTGATCGGGACTCCCGCTCCTGACGGACGATCCACGAAAGTTCCTATGATTAGTGAGGCTGACTATCCTGTGGTCGGGCGATCGGTCCATCGCTAGCGGCGTGCTACGCGAGCTCTCCGCCGTGTTGTACGCACTCGAACTGTCCTTATCCGACTTCTCCGGATGCTCGCTGATGTCCGCGAGCTTCTTCCCCGGCTCTTTCCGGTGATGCGCCCGCATGATGTTCTGGCACTCGATCTCGATGCTGCGCAGCTCCTCGTTGAGCATGCGGAGCTCGTGCTGGACGCCGCTACACTCGATGGTGCTGCTGCGCGTGTAGAAGAGGTCGAACTCGCCGCTGTTGCGGATCTGACACTTGAGCTCCAGCAGCTGCTGATATCGGTCTCCTTCGGGAACCTCCTTCTCCGGGCCGTCTCTTTGACCGGAAGCCTCCCGCAGACACCGCGACAGTCTCTTCTGGATCTGAGCGAGCACGTTCTTCTCCGACCCGTCTGGAGGACTGATCTTCTGCTGGTTGTAGGAGCAGGACGCTGTGATGTTTTCTTCTGAAGCTCCTCTGGCCTGCAGGAAAAAAATATATTATTTTTTAAGGCCAATTTAATTTTTTTTAAGGCCAGACAAGTAATTTGGTGAGGTCAATTTGTAAAGAAAGATTACGCGCCTGCATGTAGATATGCATGTGCACGCCGTCAGCGTTTTCACAGATTCGCGTTTTTGAAGCTTACGTGGAGATGATCACGTTTTTCAAAATCTTTCAATGCTTGCACCTTGGAATCTATTTCATGGTTTGCGTTCTCGAGCCCCAAACACTGTTGTTGTGTGGATGAGTGGCCAGAGGGTTTCAAGAGTTCTCCTGTTAGAACGGTGTGTGTTAGCGGCCGCTAAGTTAATAACTAATGATATTTACAACGGAATGAATCAATCAAACTAACTTTAGCTGGACAATAACTTTATTCTAGAGCTGCTGTAAAGCCTAAACAATCTCTGTTACTGTAATCTCCAATTTTCACTGTAAAGCTGCTTTGAAACATCTATATTGTTAATATAACGAAAGCGAAACCAGAATCTACTGAGTTTTTGTGTTCATTTTGGAGATGTACGAATGGATTAGAACAATACATGTTTATCAGCTTATGTTTGAATGGTAAAACTGTATGGAACAAGAAATGATTCAGAATGTTCATCTATCATTCTTTATTAACTAACACAAGCAATGCAAAAAATTGTTCTTACTCTGTCTTTTTTGTCTTTTTTCCCAGTAAAGTTTGTTGCACACTGAGTCCAAAATGTTTGTAAGTGTTTTCTTGTATTCGTCATCATAAAAATAATTCGTCACCAACAGAAACCTTGCACACTGATTCCGAAGCGTATTAATTAATCCGTTGCGAAACAATTCGCAAAACAATACAAACTGGAGTCTTCAAGCAGTGAGGATGATTTCTGTGTCCTCTCTCTTCTTAAAAAGAGAAAAGGAAATATTGGGTCCTGAGACTGCGAAGGGAGGAAGGAGAGTTAATTTCGGGATTATCCCGAACGATTCAAAGTTTACTTCAGGATATCAGTGGCTCAGTTTGATGAGTCTCTGTATTCCGCACTTTGTTTGTCATACAATGCTTTGTGCATCGAGACAAAGCGGATCAACATGTCGGACCCCATTCTGGATATTGGCTAGGGCTGCACAATTAATCGCTATGAAACCACACGCGAATACGAATACAAGAAAACACTTAAAAACATTTTGGAATCAGTGTGCAACAAACTTTACTGGGAAAAAAGACAAAAAATACTGAGTAAGAACATAATTTTTTGCATTGCTTGACTTGGCAAAGGCTGCGATAATTTTAAGCTCAACTGTCCTCATGAAGTGAGTTTGGAGGAAAAGCATGTTATTAAATGTTGTCTTTTGTTGGACAAGAGGTTCATAAATGCTTCTCATGTTTGGAGAGATGTTTGACGCGTGTTGCTTTTTCAAATGCACGTAATAAGCGACTCGAACTCAGTGCTTTCAGATGCAGTGTTTACTGAGCCGTACGTCACTGACACGCTGCACATCTAATCATCTCAGCCTTTGCCATTTCATAATCGCGATAAGCCAAATCGGTTAAATTGCGATTACATGGAAACTGCGATTAATCGTGCAGCCTTCATTTTGGCGTTCGCTTGTACGGTGGCTCTGAATTGCCAAAACACCTCTTCAAATGCTTGCTACGGATGCGGAAAACTCATAAAATCGAACCCGATCCGAATTTTTTTATGATGGCGTTGTGTACACGTGATTGACACAACGTGAGGTCGTATTTTATTTTTTAACTTGCGAACGCGAATTTCGGACTCGTTGTGCAAGAACCTTTAGTCGTAATATCTTCAGTCCCTGTTCTTCTCCAGTAAATGTATCTTGATTTAAGAACGTTTAGATATTTGTGCTGGAGAACCCATGAGGTGCGAGATGTTCTCTGGTTTCTCTCACCTTCTCCTCCTCCTCTTCTCTCCTCTGTTCCTCCAGCATCTCCATCTTCAGCTCCTCCAAGAACTCGCTGTGTTCATCATCCAGCCACGGCTCCTCCTGAAACCCACAGGAGATCGGGGTCAATCTGGACGAACACCCGCAGATCACGGATATCACTCCAACAAAGTCTGGCAAACTTGGACTCATGTTTAGTATTTTCTTTTTTGGGGGATTTGTTTGCTGTTTTATAAACTGTAATTTATAAAAGTCCTTCAAGGGACAAGTGTTGCAGATTAGCTTTAGCTATAAACATATGATACGCGCATTGGAAGGCAGTTGTCACAGTTTTATCTATGTTTTATTGTATCTGTCCCTACACAAATTAAACATGAAATAAATCAATAAAAATCTGAGAAGTTTCATTCTGCGTAATGAAAATTACCATTACAGCGCATAGTGACATCATGTGAAGCTTTAAGTCCGTGTGATTTCAACTTTGCCTGAACAATTATATATAAACCACAAAAAATTATGTTCTCATCAAAACATTCTTAAATCAAGATACATTTACTGGGGACGCAAAATAACCTGAAACATGACGCTTAAATTTACACTTAGATCAGTGGGCTCAGGAAAATAACTTTACTTCACAGGAAAACAAGTGTATTTTTCGGACTCCATTGGTGGATATTTGTTCTAACAAACTTAAAAATTTTGATATCTTAATATCTTCAGTCTCCAGAAAATGTATCTTGATGTAAGAATGTTTAGATGTTTGTGCTGGAAAACAAGACAGAAACACTGAGGAAGAACATCATATTCAAGTGTAGACATAATGATTTTTGGCCCTGTTTAACAAAAAAATTTCATTAAAATTAAGCACATTTCACACAAAATTCTCATAGCACTGTATTGAAAATGTATATATATTTTTTTGCCTTAAAAATTCCTCAGAAAAATGGCAATAGTCTTAAAAACAGGCTACATTTCTGTCTTGTCAAATGAAATATGAGCTGGCCGTTTCTTCATTAAATCCACTCAGCTGTTCATTGTGCTTTTATGGCTCTGATGTGAGAAACGCATTACGTCTGTGTCACATTTTATGACGTCTGCATCACACACATTATTGGAGGTAATGTTCTCTGCAGATCTGCTGGCGTAATGAACTGGAGCGGTCAGCGGCGTCACAACACACACACACACACTCACACACACACACACACACATCATCCATTCATCATGTGTTTAATTACAGCCGTTAATGTTCACACAAGCTGTCTGGACACACACACACACAAACACACACTCTCGTGTTATCAACATGCTGTTAGTTTTTATAGGCTACTGTTGGAAGTCGATTACACATGTGAAAATCAAACATGTTGATGTGAACGTGTGGGACATCTGACCATCTGAATCACAATCAGAGTAAATGTGAAGACAAATATGAGTGTATGAATTACAGGAGGGTGTTATTCATGTTAATATAGTGCAAATTGTGTTTTCACTAAGTGTTTTTGCAAAGTGTGTGTGTGTGTGTGTGTGTGTGTGTGTGTGTGTACCTGCATTTCCGGCCTGGCGACCAGCAGAACGATGTTCCTGCTTTCTTCATTAGTGAGAACGGCCACAGCTTCCTCTCTGTCCTGAATGTCCCGCCCATTGATCTGTCAATCACACACACCAGCCAATGAGAAGCAGCGTACACACACACCAGCCAATGAGAAGCAGCGTACACACACACCAGCCAATGAGAAGCAGCGTACATTAGAAAAAAGTTCATTAGAAAAAAATGCACTGCAAAAAATGATGTTCTTCCTCAGCGTTTCTGTCTCGTTTCCAGCACAAACATCTAAACGTTCTTACATCAAGATACATTTACTGGAGAAGAACAACGACTGAAGATATTAAGACTTGTTTTCCTGAAAATGTATAATAATTACATTAATTAAATAAATGAAATAATTCAAATAACAGCAAATACAGTGGTGGCCAGAAGTGATGAAGCAAACACTGACTACAACGATATATTGAGTTATTAATGTTTCGCTGGTTCTCTCTTGTTTGCATGTGTTCATAGTTTCTGTGAAGGACAGCCTTGACCAAAATTACGTCACACAATTTGGCATGTTTCACTGTATTATTATCACAAATAGAACAATCGACTCCAAGCACAACTATGCAATAATACTACAAAATCTTTAACACACTTCTAATAATATCTGAATACAGGGTCCTAGGTGGGATGATAGTTTTGGACACTGCTGTATCTGACCACAAATAATCTTATTTTCCCTTTGAATTCAGTTTATTTTTCTGACTCCATCGGCTGATATTTGTTCTTGTTTTAAGCACAAACTCACTTCATTATTTAGTAAACCAGATATCTTCAGTCATTGTTCTTCTCCAGTAAATGTGTCTTGATTTAAGAATGTTTAGATATTTGATCTGGAAAGCGAGACAAACACTGAGGAGGAACATCATTATTTGCAGTGCGACACATGAACAGCGTCTCTCACTCGACTCTCTTTAGTTCAGCGCTTTCTTCTGTTAGCGACGCAGAAACACCATCGCTTCTTCCTGAAGCCTGTGAGTTTGTGGATGATTGCATTAGGAAACACCTCCAGCATGTTCTCCTGAACGACAGACTACAGCTAAAAATACATCCCATCAGAGTAACGACCCAGACGGGCCCCTGCTCTCCTCCAGGTCCTGTAGCCGAGGCTCGGGTCATCAGCGGCTCGTTCCGAGGGCTAATGTGCCGCTGGTAAAGATTAATGAGCCGGTCGCTGCCAGAATAGTGATGGCCATTTCACAACACTGCTTCATGAAGCTTCCAAACCTTTACGAAGCGCTTGTTCTGAATCAGTGGTGAAAGACAGAGTCACGAGATCTCAGCAAACGAGGTTTCATTACGGCATAACCGTTTCAATGTTTCACCGCTGGGGGCGATGATCTCTGTCAACACATGATCATGAGGAGTCACTGAGAACCAGTGAACAAGTGTCTGTGGGTTTACCTGATCTCTCATCAGTTTTACACCTTTGTAGACGTTTTAATTAGACATTAGTATAATTAAGATGAATAATAGTCTCTTATTGGCCTGTTTAGCTGAGCCATTCATAGCACAAACAATTGATAAAAGAACATATGTGACCCTGGACCAAAAGGACAATATTTGTCCGAGATACAACTATTGAACATCTGGAATCTGAGGGTGCAAGAAAATCGAAACATCGAGAAAATCTCCTTTAAAGATATTCATTTCTATTGGCGATTGTGCAGCATTCACTCACAAAAATACATGTTTTATATATTTACAGTAGGAAATTTACAAAATATCTTCATGGAACATGATCTTTACTTAATATCCTCATGATTTTTGGCATAAAAGAAAAATCGATAATTTTGACCCATACAATGTATTGTTGGCTATTGCCTCAGATATACCCGTGCGCCTCGAGACTGGTGACGTGATCCAGGGTCACATACTGTATAGGCATTTTATAATCTTATTAGATAATTGCATTTAAAAGATTTTACTTTCAATAAAAAAATGTGCAATAGATTTGTAAAAGGTGTTTTTATGCATGTTTGTGCTGGGCTTTGTTGCAGTCTCACAGGTCTGAGCACTAGGGGGCAGCATGGAGACGGTGTTTCGACACAATACGGCACATTAGCTTCAGCTGTTTCAGGGTACGTTTACACAGCAACGATGTGCTTCAAACGGAGAAGGTTTTCCTTTGAGTTTTCCGCGCACAGACGACACCACTGTCAAAACGATCCCCGTTCACACGGATCCGCGAAAACGACTGAAAGCGCTGTATTCTGCTAACAGGCCAGTAGATGGCGATGAAACACTATAGACTGAACACGTAATACGCATGTGCGTGACGTAATCGTCTGCAGAAATTCGCGTTTTTGCTGTTTACACGAAGACCGTTTTCAAAAACTTCCCCATTTAAACCCGTTTTCGAAACTTTGCGTTTTCAGGCGCCCAAAACGCCGCTGTCGTGTGAACGAACGGCCAAAACACATAAAAAGTTTAACGTTTTTAGTTGAAGCGGTGTCGTGTAAACGGCCCCTAAGTGTTTCACGAAGCCTTGACCTGCCCGACACTATACGAGACATCAGCCCATGTACAGAAACACAGGTGTTTAAGAGGTCAAAGGTCAAGTTACCTGTAAGATACGGTCCCCTTCTCGGATCCGACCGTCTCGGGCCGCG
>NC_139982.1:33433675-33456175 GCF_963993115.1 Abramis brama
TCAAACTCTTAAAAAAGAGACATTAAAGGAGTCGTTCACTTCAGAATGAAAATGTCCTGATCATTTACTCTCCTCCACGTCATCCGAGATGTTCATGTGTTTCTTTCTTCAGTCGGGAAGAAATGAAGGTTTCTGAGGAAAACACTGCAGGGTGTTTCTCCATATAGTGTCTTCAATGGGGTCCAACGGGTCGAAGGTCCAGATGTGAGTTTCAGTGCAGCTTCAAAGTCTCGACACGATCCAGCCGAGGAATAAGAGTCTCATCTAGACAAACCAGCGGACATTTATAACAAAATAAACATTTATATACTTTTATCCACTAATGCTGGTCTTGCTCTGGCTGTGATGCGACACACATTACATAATCAGGTTGAAAGGTTCTAGTTCAGAAATGTAGGGTGAAAAACTTTTACCTTGTATTTATTATTATAATTTTTTTGTAAATGGCGTTTGACTTAGTCTTTGCAAACACTGGGTCTGTTCTTACGCCTACGTCACGCTTGACCTTTCACCCTGATTACGTAATGCGTGAAGTCGTGGACGTGCAAGATGAGAATTAGTGGTTAAAAGTATATAAATGTTTATTTGTTATAAATGTCCGCTGGTTTGTCTAGATGAGACTCTTATTCCTCGGCTGGATCGTGTCGAGACTTTGAAGCTGCACTGAAACTCACATCTGGACCTTCGACCCGTTGGACCCCATTGAAGACACTATATGGAGGAAATCCTGGAATGTTTTCCTCAGAAACCTTTTCCACTGGAGAAAGAAAGACATGACCATCTCGCATGACGTGGGGAAGAGTAAATGATCAGGAAATTTTAATTCTGAAGTGAACTAATCCTTTAACACATAAATATTTAATACAGTATCACTTTTTGAATTCCCAGCAACTATAGCATGACATGCACCAATATAATGATGTAAAATGTCTGATAGATTCTGGTTTCCTCTGATATGAATATAGAGAAGCGCTGGAGGCTGGTGAAGAATGAGAGCAGAGATTGCAGATGTCAGCGGACGGAGACACACACAGACACACACACACACACACACACACAGACACACACACACACACACACACACACAATGCATCTTCAGGAAAGATGAGAATTGAATTGTGCATCTCTGCACACGCGTGTTCATGAAATGAAGCTCCTGTCATGTGCAGCTGCTGATAATGTGCCGAGATTCATCAGTCCTCAAGGTGTGTGTTATCTTTATTATTCTTTATTTGGTGCAAGAGCACATACAGCTGATCATCCTTCATTAGCATGTGGAGCGTGTGTGTGTTTGGTTTTTGATCTGCTCTGTGACTCAGTGTTTGTTCAGCACTGACGGAGCCGCTGATGCCAAGCCATCCGAGCTGATCCCTGTCACGCGTCTGGGCTGAGAATTTGAATGGGAGGGACTGGATTAGGAATAGGCTGAACTAAAATTCAACACAGGTGTTGCATTCTGGGAAATTAAGTGTTTTTCCACACTGGTTCACAAACATTTATTTATTAAAAATGCTGAAATATAGCATCCAAATATGAATTGTTTAGGTGACAATTCAAACATCTGGAAGTTTTACAAATTTATCCATCCATCCATCCATCACTTTATCCATCCATCAATCCATCCATCGCTTTATCCATCCATCCATCCATCCATCCACCACTTTATCCATCCGTCAATCCATCCATCAATCCATCCATCGCTTTATCCATCCATCCATCCGTCAATCCATCCATCCATCCATCGCTTTATCCATCCATCCATCCATCACTTTATCCATCCGTCAATCCATCTATCCATCCATCGCTTTATCCATCCATCCATCCATCCATCCATCCATCGCTTTATCTATCCATCCATCCATCCACCACTTCATCCATCCATCCATCCATCCATCCACCACTTCATCCATCCATCAATCCATCACTTTATCCATCCGTCAATCCATCTATCCATCCATCCATCCATCCATCCATCGCTTTATCCATCCATCCATCCATCACTTTATCCATCTGTCAATCCATCCATCGCTTTATCCATCCATCCATCCATCCATCCACCCACCACTTCATCCATCCATCAATCCATCACTTTATCCATCCGTCAATCCATCCATCGCTTTATCCATCCATCCATCCATCCATCCACCACTTCATCCATCCATCAATCCATCACTTTATCCATCCATCCGTCAATCCATCCATCCATCGCTTTATCCATCCATCCATCCGTCTATCTGTTTGTCTGTAAATCTTCAAAATTCAAGGTGATTTCAATTCATAGTTGACACTTTGCTTTTCTATTAAAAAAATTACAGTTATATGAATTTCTTTGAAATTTAATTTTTTAATTGCAATTCTGCATCCCGTCATGCAACTTCATGAACTGAACTGAAATTTAAAAGGCATTCACTCAATGCACAACCCTGGTGGTCTGATGAAATCCTCCCGGAAGTGGCGCTCAGATGGTGACCAGTCCTGATGAGACTGAATTATTTACTGGTTCATACATTCAAACACCATCACAGCAACAACATCCACTAAGAATTCCTGAACACCTTTCTTCAGAAGGACAAAGGGATTAAAAATATCCAAATCAGCATACGACTCTCCGAAGGGAGTTTAGGAACAAAACACGGATCTTGAGCGGGAGACAAATTTTAGACTATGAATTATCAATGGGCCATTGTGCATCATTAATTACCTCCCTAACACCCTCTCTGCGCCTCAGACGCTTTCAATTAACTTCCCAGCATCCCCTGCTCAGCTTGTTTTGCAGTTCTCCGTCTCCAGGGGAGAAACCCAGATACTCTTCATGCTAAACTTTATCTTGTTCCTGCTTTGGTTCTCCTGAGAGACGAACTCCACAACAAGAAAGAGAGAATCAGGAAAGATTTCTGCACTATTTTCGAGGAAACCCCATGATGCTTCTACAGGGGCTTTCGCACCGGAGGAACCTTTTCATAGTTCCTAGAACTATTGGCGGAAGTTCCCGGATTTTGGCGTGTTCGCACCGCAGGAACTAGGAACGATTTTAGTTCTAGGAACTCCTTTTGGAGGAACTGATTTACTCCTACTTCAGAGTCGGTCTAAACCAGCACTATAGGAACTATCCGTGACGGTAGTGTTCGCTGATTGGCCGAACGCAAACGAAACACCATTTTTAAAAAAGCTGTGTAAACACACAGATTATAGCCTATATATTTACCCCAGAAACTAACTCTATGAACATGTATAACAGAGATAGATGAGCCTCTCAATCTTTACACTGAGGAGAAAATGCAACACAACTTTGAGGAGATCAAGAGAAACATGATTATGTATTTCTGCTCATCAACACTGGACATCAACCACACGGCATACGCTAATAACTCTTCTTTACTGTCTATTTTCTATGTATAACAGTTGTATCTAATATCATATTAGACAGATCGTAAACTAATGAACATGGAGAATGCGAGCACTGTGAGCTCAGTCGTTCTCAGCGCCGTCAAAATAAAAGTCACAACAAGCGTGGCTTACGTCACTTCAGAGTTCCTACTGGCGGTGCGAATGCAACCAGGAAAACGTTCCTAGGGGAACCATTAGTTCTTGGGGAAACACCCTGGTGGCTCGTTCCTAGAACTATCCGGTGCGAAAGCCCCTCATGTGCTCATGAAACGAGTTTGTACCTGTCCGACAGGAGGAACGGGCAGATGTCCGGCACGGGTGGTGTGGCAGGACGGAGTTTGGCCAAAGCCATGATGTGTTCGAAGGTGATTTCCGTCTGCGTGCACACGTCCACCACCTGCACATCCTGGCATGACCCTTGACCCCGGGGTAAAGGGGTCCGCCGGAGCACCTGCACCACGATGGGATCTTTGGCGCTACGGAGAGCTTCGACCGCCTCATCATGGCTCGCTCTCGACAGATCCCTCCCGTTCACCTGTAACCGGCGAGAAATGAGGATTTACACACTCATGTCATTGCAAACGTATCCACTTTTAAACCAAGTGTCATTGCAGAGAAAAGAGCAGCGTGAACATCCTGCTAAACGTCTCCTCAGAAGACATACCTATTAGGGATGCACCGATATGAAACCGGCCGATACCGATAACCGATAATTCTTTATACTTGAAAGCCGATAACTGATATATTGGCTGATAAATCTAAATCCAAATTATATAATTTTTGAGAGCCTGATCACAAAAACAAAAGTCTCATCATGTTCCAAGCACACAATAATGTTCTTATTATAATTTTATGTTATAATTTTGTGTTGCACTCAACTCTATTTTCCTTTTTTGAAGTGATTTACAATCATATTTCAAGCAATTCAAAACCATCATGTTGAACTGAAGTGTCTCAGCTGAAGGAAATACTACATTATTTATCGGTTTTAATATATCGGCCAAATTTTCTAATCAGGCCGATAACAATAACGTTAAAAATTATTATATAACGGCCGATACCGATATGGTGGCCAATATATATCGTACATCCTTAATACCTATTTATGCATTTTGAATCGCATATAAAATTTCCATTCATTTAGATTACACAGACAAATATGCATCACATTAAGCTTATTAGTTTGTTTATGCTAAAACTGTGCAATCCAAATGTATAATTCTTCAATCCAGGCCTAAATATTTGCATTTATGTAACCATTCTGTACTGATTCACACAAGCACAGACTGATAGAGTCCAGAACAACAGAGCGACTGCATGTCTATTCATCAGTAATCTGTAATTAAACTCTCATGGAATGAATTGAGCAGATTGAGTCGCACAGGAAACTGATTGGCTATTAATGACACACATTATATCATCCGGCGGCGGCCGCTGAGAAACGTTTCAAAGCATCATTTAGATGTGATCTGGAGCTGTGTGCGTCTCTCAATCTAAAGTAAATCATACATGAGAGTGTCAGAATCCATCACAGTGAAGAGCGATCAGAAGATTGGGGCCAAATGATGGGAGTTTGATCTCGAGCACTGATTATATTCATGCATATTTTATTGGATCATTTCATAGAGTTCATTCTGACAGTTCAGAAATGAGTTTACAGCTCTGAAAATAACAACTTTTCGATTCTGATCTACTCCTGAATCAGCCAATGGAGTGAGAGTGGGGCGGGGCTATCAGACTGACTGACCAATGACAGACGGGGGCGTGTTCAGGAAACATGATTGAAAACAGTCAGTGTTGAAATTAAATGAAGCACCAGGATATATCGGCCACCATATCGGTATCGGCCGATATAATTTAATTGTTCTTGATATCGTTATCGGTCAGATAAGAAAATTTGGCCGATATTTTAAAACCGATAAATTAGAGATGCACCAATTGCAATTTTCTTGGCAGATTCCGATTACTATTTTTTTTTGTAAGTGTGACCTGCCGATACCGATTTTTTGCCGATAACCAATAGAGTGAGAGTGGGGCGGGGCTACCAGACTGACTGACCAATGAAAGACGGGGGAGTGTTCAGGAAACATGATGGAAACTCATTGTTGGTGCCGAAATGAAGCACCACGATATATCGGCCAACGTATCGGTATCGGCCGATATATGTTAATTTTTATTGTTAACGGTCTGCTAAGAAAATTTGTCTGATCCATTAAAGCCGATAAATTTGAGTGGCAGTGATTGCAATTTTCTTGGCTGATTCAGATTTTTTTGTGTGTAAGTGTGACCTGCCGATACCGATTTTTCCGATTACCAATGAAGCGAGATTGGGGCGGGGCTACCAGACCGACTGACCAATGACGGATGGGGGCGTGTTCAGGAAACATGATTGAAAACAGTCATTGTTGGTGCAGAAATGAAGCACTTCACCTTTAAATGTATACATTTATAACAATTTCAGACACAAAATAAAATATACAACCTAAATCCCCATGCAAATCGTGTATATGTCAGAGAAAACCCTTGGTAAAGCAGCTTTCTGAATAACAGAGCAATTACAAGCGTTCCTTTATCGCTATAAATTACCAGTGAACACGCACCGCTGAGACGGAGACTGTTTCAGTGCAGATGAGACGCTGTTTGACGTCATATAATATTGATGCTTTCATCAGGCTCACTGTTGGAGCGACTCAAGCGTGTGTTTGCTGGATGAATGTGAATGAAGCGTGCGTATGTACAGACGAGGAGAGGCTTCGTTTAGCTCAGTAATTGGCCCGCGGAGAGAACAATCATGATGAAGTAGTCCAGTGAATCTCACCATTTACAGTCTAATACGGTCAAACCAGCACAGCCGTATCTCACGGATCATATAAAGACTGTGTGGATGGAGGATTAATGGACAGACACCAGAAATAATATTATTCATTTACATTCAGAAAATCAATTATGATTATTTAGTCAAATAACACGCTGGTGGCTTCTGTTTTGGTGGAGGAAGTGAATCGTGGAGCAGAGAGGCGGGAAAACAAAGGACGGTGGGTAGATAAATGATCTGGCCCGTGGCTCATGACAGGCGGAGAGAGAAACGAGCAGATTTGAGGCATTAGCGGCGCCACGCTCGCCCTCTTCTGAGGCTCTGAATGAAAAGAAACCGGCTAAAGGAAGGAGAAAGAGGTGCTGGAGGAGTTTCCGTCGTATTGTTTAAATGAGAGCCAGATGGAGCAATTAATCCCAATTGAGGATATGAATAATAATTATTCCTGCCACGGTTGGGCATCTGTCGACTGGCCCGTTAGCATTAGCTATATTCAGACCAGTCCTGATGATGGAGGACAACACTTGCTAAACATGACACCAACAGAAGTTCATATAATGTTATACGTTATCTTTATCGGACTGATAAGAAAATTTGTCCGATATATTAAAGCCGATAAATAATGTATTATTTCCTTCAGCTGAGACGCTTCAGATGTGCACTGTTCAACATGATGGTTTTGAAGTGCTTGAAATATGATTAGAAAGGGAATGTATCTTAGACTAATATTGGTTATCGGCTTTCAAATGTAAAAAATGATCGTTATCGGCCAAAATTTTCATATCGGTTCATCCCTTCATTCTTTAATGTTCCACAGGTTTTCATCTTCTTGACCTGCTCTATGTTGTCTTGCTCCTTATGGAAAACCTAAATTTGGTTTAAATATTGAAATTATTCTTACTTTTATTTAATATCGGTATATACATCCAAACCAAAATATATTCAAACAGCTTCAACATTTCTCACTTTATCAGTTTATTCGCTATAGTTTAGAGAATGGTGATAAAATATGAGCAGAACTCAGCTGATATTTGACTGGTTTTGTCCGTCCTTCTGTTAGACTGTCTCACACATGAATTATGTTGAATATCTGTCAGCTGTTAAATTTAACTACACAATTAGATAATACCAGTTTAGCTCAACCAGTGACCAAGCAATGCTTCATTTTGTTCAGTCTGTGTGTAAAAAGAGCATTAGCAATTAAAGAAAACACACTTCAGCAAAACATGATCAGCTCAAAGTGTTTTTGGTCCCAAAGTTTTATATTTTTTACTGGTAGTCACTGTATGAAGGATATTTGGGTATAATATGTCACAGTTTACTTTATTTTGCTCTCCTCACTCACAGAAATGAACTATAGTGTCCTGATCACACTAGTGAAACAATATCAACAATTATATCTGGTGTTGGAATAATTTTTGGTTTGACTCTAAACACACACACACACACTACCTTACAAAAGTTTGGAGCCAGTAAGATTTTTTAATGTAGATACTGTAGTGAATAATTAAAGTCGAATTACTATTTGTCCTCTTATGCGCTCCTTATATTCAAATTGAGGAATATATCTGTGTTTCAGTGTCAGTGTCAGTGTGAATGTGCTGATCCTCAGTCTCTTCACTGGAGAACGAGCGTCTGGCTCTGTTTGCACAGGATCTACAGCAGCTGCGCTTGGAAACACTCCAGCTTTACTCGCTCACACACACACACACACACACACAAACTGAAAGCCACTTTAAACAAGCAGCTCATAAATAAAGGAGACAAAGATCGGTTTGACGCCTCGTCTCTGAACCTCTGCTCTTGTTCTTCATCTTCTCATCTTTCAAGTGCATTTGAGTGGCTTTTAAATAACGCAGAACGCTTGATACTGAGTGTGTCAGTATTTCACCAATGAGCATCAAACTAAATCTGAATCCATCAAACTGATCTGAGACCTGCTTCACAGACGCACACTGAAGGAAGAACCCGAGCCGCATCTACAGATTAGATGATCACGGAGAGCCTATTCACACCGAAAATACATAACTCATGTTATACAATATAACATAACAAAAACGTATTTTATTTCAACAGCTGCCAAACGAATAAAATAAAATAAAATAAAATTTAATAAAATTTAATAAAATGTAATATAATATAATTTAATAAAATAAAATAAAATAAAATAAAATAAAATTAAATTAAATTAAATTAAATTAAATTAAATTAAATTAAATTAAATTAAATTAAATTAAATTAAATTCAATTCAATTAATGATAAAAACATGTAAATCTTAAATGCAATGTAAGTTGCTTTGGATGAAAGCTTCTGCCAAACTAATAATAAAATAAAATGTTATATGTTACATGATGTAACATAACAAAAATGTATTTTATTTCAACATCTGCCAAACTAATAAAATACATTTAAAAAAATATATATATAATACATGTAAATCTTGAATGTAATGTAAGCCACTTTGGATAAAAGCATAAGCCAAACTAATAAAATAAAATAAAAATAAAAACAAATAATAATTAAATACTTTATGAATAGCATGTGGTTTGCCATTGAAAGTCAAAATGTTTGCCACATGATTCAACCTGCCTTCACTCCAACAGCACAGAAAGAAAGGTCTCAGAGACGGACAGACTAATAAACTCCACAAACATCGGCTCAGGTCTTTGTGTGCCGGGAATCAATTTACATTTTCAAACACAATCCAATATGGAGTCGCGCACTTAGCCGAGAAGTGCCATTAAATTCCCCAAAGCGTAATTCCCGGCGCTGAAGGGCAGCGAGAGAAACCAGTGTCCCGTCGGCTCTGTTCCCGTTCACACGGGCTAAATGTCTCATTTCAATAATAAGTGTCAGGCTAAAATATGACTAGGTACAGTACAGGCGTTATGAGTTCATAAATCATTCCTGACAGGCCGTACGGGATATGAAACAGCAGTCGGACACCGGGGAAATCTGACCGTCCCTTTCTTTCACTCAGCGACACGAGCAGCGAACCTTCAGCTCTAAACACCGGCGGCTGTTCCTCACACTAATGGAGCCACTCGTCCAGCTCAACCATTCCCTGCCTCAGTCTCCAGACACCCTCTGACCACACACACACACACACACACACTCACACACTCACACACACACACACAAACACACACACACAGCCATCTGAACACAGAGATCATAGCAAACACACACACACACACACACACACACACACACACTCAACCATCTGAACACAGAGATCCCAGCAAACACACACACACACACACACACACTCAACCATCTGAACACAGAGATCCCAGCAAACACACACTAACTTCAGGAACAGTAGTATGCAGTATATAGTATGGACTGATGTATCTAGTAAGTTATTTAGCTAGTATTCTAATCTAGTATTGTCTATTTTCCAATCTTCTACACTTTTATAAATGCACTTGTACAGTGTTTATGGTTGTGTAATGAGTATCCAGAGAGAGTAGTGTGCAGTATACAGTACAGATTGCAGTATTGAGCTAGTACACTATCTGGGCGGTTGCCAGGGCATCATGCGGAGGCTAAAAGTGTTTTGTGTTGCTATGTGTGGTTGCTAGGGTGTTTTGTGTGGTTTTCTGAAGTTTTCAACAGCACTAGTGATGCTTGACTGAAACGAAACCCATCAGCTTCAGTAAGTGTGTGTGAAGCCCTCAGGTCAGAGATATCGTCCTCTATTAAACTGGATTCATGTTCACAGCCTGAAGCCTAAACAAACACCAGCGTCTCACGGCATCAACACAACCTGCCGTGCTTCATTACGAGCGTCCTGCATCTTTCTGTGAGTCTGTCTGTCCATCTGTCTCGCTCCTCTCTTTCATCAGCGCCCGAGACTCTCTGTCGGTCAGCAGATCCTCAGAGCCACACACACACACACAGCCATCTGAACTCTCTCTGCGCCCGAGACTCTCTGTCGGTCAGCAGATCCTCAGAGCCACACACACACACACACACACAGCCATCTGAACTCTCTCTGCGCCCGAGACTCTATGTCGGTCAGCGGTACACCAACTTAAATAAATCTACATTGGGTCTTGCACATGATCTAGCTGTATAACTGTAGGATGGGGATGATCATATCTGAGGGTTTGTGGCGTTTAAAAGATTGAAAAGCCCTGATATAAACACTGTAGATATAATACAGTAAAACTCTCACGGATCATGTACTATAAGCACAAGTAGACGTCTTTAGGAATTAGTTTACCTCCTCTATCCCTCCACAAACACACAACAGATTTTAAAAGTTCCTCTGATGATGATAAACAAACTCAGCTGGAGGAAATAAACTGAATCTAAATGGAGCAGAGCAGCAATTACCCACAATGCACGACTAATTACATCATGTAAACAAAGAGTTCCTGCGACGCCCCTCTGGTGGTGAAGTCAAACTCCATCCATCACACTCTCACTTCACATGAACGTCTGTGAAACTGAATGTAAAACGGTGCATATCTAACCTGTCCTCGAGATGCACACACCTGTAGAGCTGCACATCGACTAACACCTGCTGCGGATCGATACACACACACACACACACACACACACACATGCAAATGAGTATTGATCGTCCATCAGGGTCTGTGTGTTGTCTGGAGTCAATGTTCAGACGCGAGGAGGAAAAAACACTGACACAAACAAATGAATCAGTGTTTCAGGAACACATCATTATGATTAACAGCGTAAAGCGTCTCCTCTGATCTGATGCTGTCCCTACAGACGCTTCAAGAGCCCGAGATCGTCAACAGGGGTCTGAGACGCAAGAAACCTCTGAGAAACCCAATGAGAAACCTGTGACAAACCTGTGAGAAACCCAATGAGAAACCCAATGAAAAACCCGAGAGAAACCCAATGAGAAACCCAATGAGAAACCCAATGAGAAACCTGAGAGAAACCTGTGAGAAACCTGTGAGAAACCCAATGAGAAGCCCGAGAGAAACTCAATGAGAAGCCTGAGAGAAACTCAATGAGAAGCCCGAGAGAAACCCAATGAGAAACCTGTGAGAAACCCAATGAGAAACCCAATGAGAAACCCGAGAGAAACCCAATGAGAAACCTGTGAGAAACCCAATGAGAAGCCCGAGAGAAACTCAATGAGAAGCTCGAGAGAAACCCAATGAGAAACCTGTGAGAAACCCAATGAGAAACCCAATGAGAAACTCAATGAGAAGCCCAAGAGAAACCTGTGAGAAACCCAATGAGAAGCCCGAGAGAAACTCAATGAGAAGCCAGAGAGAAACCCAATGAGAAACCAAAGAGAAACCCAATGAGAAACCAGAGAGAAACCCGAGAGAAACCCAATGAGAAACCAGAGAGAAACCCAATGAGAAACCCAATGAGAAACCCGAGAGAAACCCAATGAGAAACCCGAGAGAAACCCAATGAGAAACCCGAGAGAAACCCAATGAGAAACCCGAGAGAAACCCAATGAGAAACCCGAGAGAAACCCAATGAGAAACCCGAGAGAAACCCAATGAGAAACCTGTGAGAAACCCAATGAGAAGCCCGAGAGAAACTCAATGAGAAGCCCGAGAGAAACCCAATGAGAAACCAGAGAGAAACCCAATGAGAAGCCCGAGAGAAACCCAATGAGAAACCAGAGAGAAACCCAATGAGAAACCCAATGAGAAACCCAATGAGAAACCCGAGAGAAACCCAATGAGAAACCCGAGAGAAACCCGAGAGAAACCCAATGAGAAGCCCGCGAGAAACCCAGTGAGAAACCAGAGAGAAACCCGAGAGAAACCCAATGAGAAACCCGAGAGAAACCCAATGAGAAGCCTGCGAGAAACCCAATGAGAAGCCAGAGAGAAACCCGAGAGAAACCCAATGAGAAACCCGAGAGAAACCCAATGAGAAGCCTGCGAGAAACCCAATGAGAAGCCAGAGAGAAACCCAATGAGAAGCCAGAGAGAAACCCAATGAGAAACCCGAGAGAAACCCAATGAGAAACCCAATGAGAAACCCGAGAGAAACCCAATGAGAAACCTGTGAGAAACCCAATGAGAAGCCCGAGAGAAACTCAATGAGAAGCTCGAGAGAAACCCAATGAGAAACCTGTGAGAAACCCAATGAGAAACCCAATGAGAAACTCAATGAGAAGCCCAAGAGAAACCTGTGAGAAACCCAATGAGAAGCCCGAGAGAAACTCAATGAGAAGCCCGAGAGAAACCCAATGAGAAACCAGAGAGAAACCCAATGAGAAACCAGAGAGAAACCCGAGAGAAACCCAATGAGAAACCAGAGAGAAACCCAATGAGAAACCCAATGAGAAACCCGAGAGAAACCCAATGAGAAACCCGAGAGAAACCCAATGAGAAACCCGAGAGAAACCCAATGAGAAACCCGAGAGAAACCCAATGAGAAACCCGAGAGAAACCCAATGAGAAACCCGAGAGAAACCCAATGAGAAACCTGTGAGAAACCCAATGAGAAGCCCGAGAGAAACTCAATGAGAAGCCCGAGAGAAACCCAATGAGAAACCAGAGAGAAACCCAATGAGAAGCCCGAGAGAAACCCAATGAGAAACCAGAGAGAAACCCAATGAGAAACCCAATGAGAAACCCAATGAGAAACCCGAGAGAAACCCAATGAGAAACCCGAGAGAAACCCGAGAGAAACCCAATGAGAAGCCCGCGAGAAACCCAGTGAGAAACCAGAGAGAAACCCGAGAGAAACCCAATGAGAAACCCGAGAGAAACCCAATGAGAAGCCTGCGAGAAACCCAATGAGAAGCCAGAGAGAAACCCGAGAGAAACCCAATGAGAAACCCGAGAGAAACCCAATGAGAAGCCTGCGAGAAACCCAATGAGAAGCCAGAGAGAAACCCAATGAGAAGCCAGAGAGAAACCCAATGAGAAACCCGAGAGAAACCCAATGAGAAACCCAATGAGAAACCCGAGAGAAACCAGAGAGAAACCCGAGAGAAACCTGTGAGAAACCCAATGAGAAACCCAATGAGAAACCCAACGAGAAACCCGAGAGAAACCCAATGAGAAACCCGAGAGAAACCCAATGAGAAACCTAAAAAATCTTGGGTTATTTTTTCAGTGATTGGGTAGTTTTCTTGTGTTACCCAGATCCTGGATCAGACGTAACAACCCAGGGATTGAGTTATTGATCAGGGCTTTATGCGACCTCTTCAGGAGAGAGCAGTGCAGCTGGTGCATGTCTTCGATAAAATACAGTTTGTGTAATTTTTTTATATCTATAAATTCGCTATTGTTCTGTATATGGTTAAATTTTATGCAATGCAACAAACAGGGGCGCGATGCGAGTCACGAGCGTCAGTCTTTTCGCTTGATGCCTTACATAAAATGCTATGATTTTATTCAAAAAGGTACAGAATATAAATACTTAAAAAGTTAAAAAATGTTCTCAGAGCTGATTGGTTAGAGTCATGCAAACCAGTGGTTGTGTGTATTTTTTAAAAAAGTTTAGAGGATTGAAGTTAATCTGTAGACATTAATTCATGTATGAAGTAAAATAATAAAAAAGCTACTACTATAGTAAAAATGAATCAATCCAGTATGATGGATTAAATCAACAACCCAATTTGCAGGGCTGCAATTTTATTTGATAACTTCTTTATAACTCGCACCCATAAACGGCTTGGGAGTTGAACGCGCCTGTTCTCAGTACAGGGTAAAATTAACCCAACATGTTTTCTGTCCTATATTTACCCAGGCCTTGGGTTGAAAACAGCCCAAATTGGGTTGTTTTTAACCCAGTGTTTTTTGGAGTGTGTAAGAAACCTGTGAGAAACCCTTGAGAGCTGGAGGATTCTGTCAGACGGGGTTCATTCATTCACAGCGCCAGAAACAGGAGGAGCTGATGCATCATGGGACGCGAGCAAACGCTTTCCAGAATGATCCTGGTAAATGAGCCTCAGACATCTGCTCCAAACTCATCCTGTTCTACACATTCATCCGCCTAATCGCTCTAAAGCGCCTGTGCCAATCTTCAGCTCGGACACTTAAAGAGACAGCTCACCTAAAACACACTCAGTGCTTCGGTCTCGTTTTCCAGCACAAATATCTCAACATTATTACATCACATTTACTGGAGAAGAGCAATGACTGAAGATATTAAGACTTGTTTTCTGAATCAAACTAAAGTGAGTTTTTGCTTAAAACAAGAACAAATATCTGCCAATAGTCAGAATAATAATCTTGTTTTCCGTTTGAATTAAGTCGGACTCCATTGGCAGATAGTTTTAATAAAGCAAACGTCTAACGGTAAAGAACGCTCTTTACCGTTAGACACACACTCGAGTCTTGACTGCATGTAAACCTGTAAACTTTGACATGAGACCTGTGCAGAGATGTGATGCAACCAGCTGAAATCCTGCAGAAACACACACAGCTGAAACACTCCTGCGTCATGTGACTTTATCTGGCCGCTAGTCGCTAACACACACAGTCTAGATATCATCATCCTCAGGAACATCTAAACTAAAATGTATTAATATGTTTCAAATATTAGACTACTAAGAAAATTACGTTACATCAGTTTTTATTTGTGTGTGTGTGTGTGTGTGTGTGTGTGTGTGTCTATTCAGTACTGCATTGTCAGATGTATTATTTATTTAAATCAAATTTAACTTATTTTTATTTAAATTTAGATGAATACATTTAATTAAATTTATTTATTTAAATCATTTTATTTTATTAAATTTTCTATTTATTTTAATATCATTTTATTAATATATGTATTTTTTATCTATACAATTTGTATTTATTTGATTTATTTAGACAAATATGGTTAATTTCAATTAAAAAAAAATATTTTAATAACATTTTGTTAGTTTATTGGTTAGTTAGTCAGTGTTATTTTTTAATTTTTAATTTAAAAAAATGTTTTTACACTTTTCCCCGGACCCTGATCTCGATTGCAGCAGGAAACTCATATTTCTATGCATGTGTGTGTGGGCTGGTGGATCTCCCACAATCCCCTGCAGGTGTGTCAGATCCAGTGTTTTCCCATGAGCCTCTGTGGCGGGGGGTGGAGGGTTTAGAGGAGATGAACCTGCTCATCATGATCTGTGTTTCTCGTCCTGAGCCTCAGGTGTGTGTCTCACGACCCGAGAGCAGACAATAACTCATTCATTAACCCATATACATGTCCAAAATATGACACACACTACTGGTCAAAAGTAAGATTTGTAATGTTTTTAAAAGAAGTCTCTTCTGCTCACTAAAGCTGCGTTTATTTGATTAAAAAAAAAAAAAAAAAAAAAAAAACGGTAATATTGTGAAATAATATTACAATTTAAAAAATTATTTGATGCTCAAGAAACATTTTTCATTATTATCATTGTTGAAAACAGTTATTTACATTTTTATTTCAGGATTCTTTGATGAATAGAAAGTTCAAAAGAACAGCATTTATTTGAAAGCGATTCTTTTGTAACATTAAACACTACCGTTCAAAAGTTGGGGGGTCCGTGTACTTTTTCGTTCATTCATTATTCTATTTCGGAATGAAAGATGAAATTTAAAAAAGGGTGCAGCTTTGTTTTTTGTTTAAAAGAAAAAAGCAGAAATGGCTGTATTTTGTTTTCCAAATGTATTGTTGTCATCAAATAATAGTATTAGAAAATTGGACGACATTTCCGATCATTTTTTAATTTGTAATATTTATTTGTACGTTTATTGTATTTCATTTGACTGATCCTATCTTTACCCGGAAGTAGATTACACCGTCGTGCGAAGTCATAGATAGCCTATATGTCGGACATGTAACCTATTTATGTCCGACACGGTCAGACATGTATTTATCATTGAGTCCAGATAAAATTTAAGGTTTTGATATTAAGATAATCTACTTCTTTTTCAAAATATAGTGCATAGTGTTAGTAGGCCTAAGTTTATTAGTCACATTCTTCCACTTGAGTAAACTTAGAATGAACTATCGCTACTTATAGGCCTATATATATATATATATATATATATATATATATACAGGGTGCGATTTGAGAAAAAAACAGGGGGGGATGTTTTGAAACATTTTTATTCATAAAAATAAATCATGAGAACATGAACTTCATCACTGCATTTGCAGGAATTGTAAAATCTTTTTTCTTATTAACTCATGAAGTAGCCTAACGCAATATTTTTACTCTAATAGCTTATCTTTCCCAAAACTGTGGTCCTTGTTCATTTGAGTTAACCTGGGACTGTGAGTTCTGCTGAAGCTGGGAGTTGCCGTAAAAAACGCTCCAGAAACGCTCTCTGCCTGTCAATCATTCCTGTGATTGACAGCTGATCAGATCCCGTTTCCACGGTGACCGCAACGCACGTTTCCTGGACAACAGACAGGAAGTGGAACGAGGGAAGCGGGAAGGACGTTTGTTCCCGCTGAAACGAGATCTGACACAAGCGGGTCGTTTATTAAAGATTCCTGAATCAAACGAGCTCAGTCGTAAGCGGCCCGTGTGTCAGATATTATTGGCGGCTTGAATGGATTTTGTAATGTGAATTAATTACTAACGCGTGTGAGCTGATCTGAGCACAGTCAATCTCGCTCAGACAAAAGCTGGCGATCCCAGAAGCCTTTGTGCCGCACGCATTGAGGAGCGTCTCATTAAAACACATGCATATCACACACATTATTCTCATCTCTTTTGTTCAGGACTGGAAACTTCACACACACACGTCTCTTTGTCTTCATTCACAATGCAAACAAATCTGAACTGACTGAAAACTGATGAAAACCAGATCTGCACGTTCAGATTATGAAGTCAAAATCTGACATGTTTATTATAAACCTCATCTGATTAGCTCATGAATATTAATGAACATTGAAATGCTAGTAAATGAGCAGGATTCCCGCCAACAGCCGCTCAGTAACTGAAAATCAAACGAGGTATGTTTACAGGCGTCATTTTTCATTAATCTGAAAGTTTGTATCATAATCCGATTCATATTCGTTTACATGAATTGCGAACAAATCTTCAGACGCTGTGTTCAGAAAACCAGCTGTTGAAAATATGTTTAAAGAACATTTTGCCAACGTTCCCATTAAGTTCCCAGTAAACATTATTCCGGAATGTTCCAAACATTTAAAAAAGTTTTTTCTTGGTTAAAGGGATACTCCACCGTTTTTTCATATTAAACTATGTTATTTCCTTAACTAAGACGAGCTGATACACACCTCTCTCGTCTCAGTGCGTGCACTCAATCGCTCTAGCGCGCGGGCGGCGACACTGTGATAGCACTTAGCTTAGCCCAGTTCATTCATTAGGAACCAAACAGAGATGAAGCTAGAAGCGACCAAACACCTCCACGTTTTCCCTATTTAAATATAGTTACACAACCAAGTATGGTGACACAAAATAAAACGTGGCGCTTTTCTAAGCGGATAAAAAGGATAACTATAATGTATGGCGGGATAGCACTAGGAGCACTTCGACTCCGCGCAGTAAAAAGTCACGTTGGTTCTAATGACAGAAGTGAGAGGTAGAGGATTTTTCAGGAGTGACTTTTTACTGCGCCGAGTCGAGGTGCTCCCAAAAAAATAAAAATAAATATAATTTCAGCTAGTTGCCAAGGGAACATTTCTCACTTTCATTCGGTTTAACTTGATGTGAAACGGAAATAAAACAGAAATCAGGTGATGTTTTTCTCATGCATTGGAGTTGGATTCGCTGAGTTTATTCGGGCTCTTGTGTGGAGAGGTAAAGGTAAATGTATTCAGGTCTGCTCCGTTATCCTCCTCTCCAGCCAGACGTATCCCATCATGCCCTGCGAGTCTCTGCCGCGACCTGAGGACGAGCCTCTCGCGGACGGTGTGTGTTCCCGTATCCCGCTAACCTCTATTCAGATCACACGCGTCTGTGGAAATGTCAGAGTGGATCTTGAAGCGCAGATATCTGACAGAACAGCACAGGCCATCTGCTTAATACCAGGAGAATCCCACAGAGAATCCCACAGAGAATCCCACAGAGACCCGGCCATCCCGGACAATGAGAAAGAGACGCTCGTCTGTTATCAGACACACACACCTGAGATCTCAGAGAATGTGTGTTTCTGTGTCACTAAACCAAACAATGACTGTTTCCAAATGTCAGTCAAACAGACAGTCCCGCCCACAAAAATAGAGCCCCGCCCACAAACAGAGTCCCGCCCACAGAGAGTTTGCTCACAAACATAGAGTCCCGCCCACAGTCATATAGTCCACCGACAGTCACGCCCACAAATAGAGTCACGCCCACAAACATAGAGCGCCGCCCACAGAGAGCCCCGCCCACAAAAACGAAACGTTGTCTAGGCAACCAACTAAAATAAAATATTAGATCAAATATGTATAATATAATAAATATTATATATTTTTTATATTTTATTTCATATTTTATTTCAGTTAACTTTTATTTAATTCCAATAAGCAAAAATATTTGTAGTTTCAGTTAGCGATAATAACCCTGATGATTCTCTCCCATCTTTCCTCCTCCAGTGGATCTGCTCCAGTTTCTCTGTTTCTCTCCGTCTCAATGATGAAGTCAATTAAGCAGTTCTCCTTCTGTTGGCACGAGCGGGTCACATGACTGCCATGTGTGTTTCCATTCACACACACACACACAGAGGAGAGCTCAAGCTGTTCACACACAAACAGTTCATTACGTAAATGAGGCCGATACACACGAGGAGAGCGAATGAAACACACATGACCTCAAACAGAAGAATAACACTGCTAATAACCACACAAACACAGAGCTGGAGGTCAGTATCGCTTTATAAATCACATCTTTATGACTCCAAATCTACCAGCCCTGTTATATCAATATATACAGTATCATGCCTAAACTGTGTGGTAAAATCCCTGTAACACACTCTCTCGTCTTATTGCTGTCACCTTCCCATGATGCATCAGTCCAGCAGTCGGAACCATAACAGCTCTGAGCATCAAGTGTGTGTCTCTGAGCTGTGTCGATGTGTGTGTGTGTGTGTGTGTGTGTGTTGATGTGTGTGTGTGTGTGTGTGTGTGTGTGTTGATGTGTGTGTGTGTGTGTGTTCACCTGTGCTCCGGTGATAAGACTCTGTAAAGGTCGAAGCGTGTTCTACGGATAGGGAACGAGATGCGGATGATAAGAGTAAATAACATCAGATCACGTGTGTTTATGAGGATCAGTGTGAATCAGACCCTCCTGCTGTCTGACAGCTGTCAATCAAATCACTCACCAGCTCTGGATCGAGACGCTCAACTCAAACTCAGGTGACAGGTGAAAATGTTTACTAGAAGATTATATACACACACGGTAAAACAAATGATTCAATTTTTTTTTTAAATCTGTGGAGGCCTGATGGATGTCCGTTTATGATGCGTCGTTTCAGCCAGTAGTTTCACACACACACACACACACACGCATTATTAATAGACGTGTGATTATGTAATGCTGGGTGACGCTTCAGTCTGTTGGGGTCTGTAAATATTCCCATTTCATATTCATATCTGCTGGGAATGAGCTGGAGAAATGAGGCTGTCAGCAGCAGCCGTGTGTGTGTGTGTGTGTGTGTGTGTGTTCATCAGTCAGCGAGAGGCGGCCGGACAGAGAGATGGAGTGGGAGATTTGTAGAGACCAGTACGGAGAGAAGAGGAGGGAGTCACGGAGCCTCAGGCCACACACACACACACACACACACACACACGCACACGCACACACTCACTCACGCACACTCACTCACACACTCACACACACTCACTCACACTCACTCTCACACACATACTCACTCACACACACACACTCTCTCTCTCTCACACACACACACACACACACACACTCTCTCTCTCTCACACACACACGTCCCAGCAGAGATGAAAGTCATTTATCAAACACACCTGTCCACTTCACATGTTCAGAAACACACACACACTGCATGGAGTCACTGTTGAGCTCCAGTTTGGACACACACCCTTTCCCAGCAGCTCCAGAATGTCCAGCTTGTGGATTATAAAACACTTCACACACACACACACACACACACACACACAGTGATGTCACGATGATGTCCAGAGCCCAGCGTGACTACAGACGGTTATTCACTATCAGAGTTTTCTATTAGTATACTGTATAAAATATTAAAATGATGTTCAGCGATGTTTGTCAACACTATTGAACGAGTCATAAGAATCAACTAGATCTGAATGAACCATTAACAATGAGCCAACAACCAAACGATTCAGTGAACCGGACATCATATACATATATTCCATTTCCAGGAAAGCATAACAGCTTTTTCCAGGATTCCTGAAGCTGAAACAGTGAAACATGTGTCCAGCATTAATATATGAACACCAGCACGTCTATAGGTGGCGCTGTCTTCAACACAGAGCGAACTGAGTCTCTGCAGACCACACACACACACACACACACACACACACACCAGCTCGGCATTATGGGGCTTACAGACC
This sequence comes from Abramis brama, assembly GCF_963993115.1. Classification (NCBI taxonomy): domain Eukaryota; kingdom Metazoa; phylum Chordata; class Actinopteri; order Cypriniformes; family Leuciscidae; genus Abramis; species Abramis brama. The sequence goes on from NC_139982.1 coordinate 33,454,309, forward strand.
ATCAGCACACAATTAAAGAGCACACACACACACACACATACCAGCTCGGCATTATGGGGCTTACAGACCATCAGCACACAATTAAAGAGCACAGCGTACACACACACACACACACACACACACACACACACACACCAGCAGGAGGACTCATTAGAGCCGAGAACGCTTATAACACACACAACACTGAATAAGATGCATCTTGTTGATTTACTATTCCTTCTTTTAGACGCTTTCCCAGGCAGAATCACCTGTACCAATCCCAGAATGCACTGCAATGCACTTTATGAAGTAAAAAGGGGGTCAATATAACACCTGGAGTCTCTGTCCGTTAGCATTCCCATTCATCTCGGTGGCAGATGTTCAGGAGCGCCGGAATTACATCATTAAGCCTTAAAGGAACAGCAGCGAGTCAGAAAGGGGGAACGGACCACGAGAGAAAGTGTATGAGCTCTGAGTGAGAGATGAGAAACACACGCGCTATATAATATATAATTATAATAATTCGTTACATATATGGCTTTTCTGGACACTCAAAGCGCTTTACAGAGAAGGGGGAATCTCCTCAACCACCACCAGTGTGCAGCTCTACCTGATGATGCGACGGCAGCGCACCGTGTGTGTGTGTACATGTGTGTGTGTGTGTGTGTGTGTCTACTACACACGAGTGTGTAGAACATGTGCGAGAGAACATGTAAACACTCAATTGGATTGAAAACCGAAACTGAAAGGACTGCGCATGTGCAATGATGTAGAAATATTGCAATGACGTAGACGTAGAAATAGCGTAATGACGTAAAAATAGCTTAATGACGTAGAAATAGCGTGATGAAGTAGAAATAGCGCAATGACACAGAAATAGCGTAATAACGTAGAAATAGCGCAATGACATAGAAATAGCGTAATGACGTAGAAATAGCGTCATGACGTAGAAATAGCGTAATGATGTAGAAATAGCGCAATGACGTAGAAATAGCGTAATGACATAGAAATAGCGCAATGATGTAGAAATAGCGCAATGACGTAGAAATAGCGTCATGACGTAGAAATAGCGTAATGATGTAGAAATAGCGCAATGACGTAGAAATAGCGCAATGACGTAGAAATAGCGTAATGATGTAGAAATAGCATAATGACGTAGAAATAGCGTAATGACGTAGAAATAGCGTAATGAAGTAGAAATAGCGTAATGACGTAGAAATAGCGTAATGACGTAGAAATAGCGCAATGACGTAGAAATAGCGTAATGATGTAGAAATAGCGTAATGACGTAGAAATAGCACAATGAAGTAGAAATAGCGTAATGACGTAGAAATAGCGTAATGACGTAGAAATAGCGCAATGGCGTAGAAATAGCATCATGATGTAGAAATAGCGTTATGATGTAGAAATAGCGTAATGACGTAAAATAGCGTGATGACGTAGAAATAGCGTAATGACATAGAAATAGCATAATGATGTAGAAATAGCTTAATGACGTAGAAATAACGAAATAGTGTAATGACGTAGAAATAGCGTCATGATGTAGAAATAGCGCAATGACGTAGAAATAGCGTGAAGTAGAAATAGCGTAATGACGTAGAAATAGCGTAATGACTTTGAAATAGCGTAATGACGTAGAAATAGCGTAATGACGTAGAAATAGCGCAATGGCGTAGAAATAGCGTGAAGTAGAAATAGCATAATGACGTGGAAATAGCGTAATGACGTAGAAAAAACACACATATTCTCTAATGTGTGTGTGTGTGGTCAAACACACACTGATCAGACACGACACTAAACTCCAGATCGGATCCAGATGAAGGTCCAGTGCAGAAGTGTGGAGAACAGAAGCTTCTTCATCAGCGTGATTAAACGATCCACGCGGAGG
>NC_139982.1:33461175-33468675 GCF_963993115.1 Abramis brama
AAACTCCTCTGAGCCACTCTCGAGACTGAAGTGTGTGTGTGTGTGTGTGTTAGTGTGTGTGTGTGCGTGTGTGTGTGTGTGTGTGTACTCCTCTGAGCCGCTCTCGAGACTGAAGTGTGCGTGTGTGTGCGTGCGTATACTCCTCTGAGTCGCTCTCGAGACTGAACTTTGTGTGTGTGTGTGTGTGTGTGTGTGCGTGTGTGCGTGTACTCCTCTGAGTCGCTCTCGAGACTGAACTGTGTGTGTGTGTGTGTGTGTGTGTACTCCTCTGAGTCGCTCTCGAGACTGAACTGTGTGTTTGTGTTTGTGTGTGCGTGCGTGTGTGTGTGTGTGTGTGTACTGAGTCGCTCTCGAGACTGAAGTTCCTCAAAAGTTCAGCGTTTCTAAATATTTGCAGTGCAGAAATATTCCGTCACCCACAGAGACACATGCACAAACATGAATTATTGATGATTAAACAAAAAAACTAAGTGTAATATGAACTGTGAAGATGCTAATGGAGAGAGAACACACTGAACGCTGTTTACATGTGCACTTATACTCAAATATAGATATTTTACTGTCTGTATAATAAACTAAATGTGTTTTACATTCACAATAACCAGGTTTATATGTATCATCAATAAATCCAATTCGTTTCAATCTCATATATTTCCTGTTCCACATCTAGCCATATCTGAACCATGCTTTTTTGTAAAATCAAACACATAGTTAATAATAAACATGTAATGATTAGTGCAGAAATCTTACCTGATCCGTCTATGTTTGACTGGCAAATATGCATCACATTAAGTTTATTAGTTACAACTGTGAAATCCAAATGGATGGATTCAAATAAATAAATAATCTTAAATCTTAAACTTTTTTTTTGCACAAATCTGCTCACTCAAATGTCCCTCAGGTTCATAATCTGGCATTTAAAGCGTGAACATGAAGAGTGTGTGAAGTCTCAGTTCTGTGAAGAGAAACCTTCATAAGAACAGCTTTTCTTCGTCACATCAGAGCCGGTGTGAACACGCGAGAGTGAGTTCATGTGTGCGACTTCTGGGGTGAAACTTTACAAACTCTTCAAGACTAATCAGAAGAGAGAAGCTGTGCTTCACTTCTTCAGTTCTGAGCTGAAAATACAGCAGAACTCATGATGTTCAATGATTCAGATGATGAGAGAGAGAAGCAACAGATATCAGCTTTAGACACTTCATTAACATCACTACTGAACCGTTACTGTAATACAGCAGTTTCTGCTTTAAAAGACACTACATGCACTGCTTCATTTTGAGATTTTGGGCTGTTTGGCTGTTCATAACATGTTGTTTCAGATTAGTGAAAAGAAAACATAAAAAAATACATATTAAGTGTGTTTTATTTCACTTTATCTGTTTGTGTCTATTTCAATTTCAAGAAAAATCGCTAACGGCTGTTTTCACACATGAGTTTTTTCCTCCACTTCAGCATCACTTACAAACATCAAAACTTACAGATTTATTCATATCTATATTCTGAAGGTTTTTACTGAGGGGTTTGTTCATATGTCATTCAGGTGATTTTATATAACATTTTATTCCCAAAAACAAGACATTTCTCTTTTTTTCTGTCTGTTGACAGTATTTTCTGATTTATGGAGTGATAAGAGAAAGATATCTAAAATCTCCTCTGTAAAAACCTTTAACTCTAAAATGTCGACATGTTTTGAGCTTGGCTTCATCAGATTTCTGTTCTGGAAATGTGTGCATATGCAACACAAAAATGCCTAATCTGCATATTTAAACATAAAATTGTAGAAAACTTGTAATACAAGAAATGTTTGCAATTCTTAATGCAATCAATCAGATGGAGAAGTATGTGATTTCTTTTGGCTAAAATTTGATCATATTCACATGCAGCATATTGCCTTAAATCACATTAAAATTACAGTAATACAATTATAGACTTTAAAATCTGCAGTTCCGTGACTAATAACAGAACAGATCTTCATGTGTGTGTATTCATATACATTTAGCAGATGATTTCAGCCAAAGTAATCTGTTTCTGTCTGTTTCTGAGGAGGAACTGGCTATTTCCAGACACAGAAACTCAGAAAGCGTGTGTGTGTGTGTATGTGTGTGAGTGTGTGTGAGTGAAAGGCTGGATGTCTCTGATTGGTTTCAGTAGCAGGTGGGTGGGTGTGTGTGTGTGTGTGTGTGTGTGTGTGTGTGTGTGTGTGTGTGTGTGTGTGTGGTTTCAGTCGCAGGTGTGTTTCTCCTGACCTCCAGGGTGAGAGTATTTTACAAGGCTGTTTTGTCGCCGGCCGACAGGACTGACTCATAAAACGCTGTATGTTCACGGACGCTGTTCCATAAAATCCTGACACCTACATTTGTTTCTCAAACGACGTACTTAGAGCCACACTTACAGCCGACGGGGGAAAATGATCCGGCCCGACTTTCTTCTGGACACCATTTCAAACTTCAAGATCTATGAGAGACTGTGAATTTCCTCAAAATATGTCTAGACGAAACCCCACCAGCATCAGAAACAGCTTCTGCATTCACTGTTTACTCTGAGCCTTCTTTCAGCATGGACTGTAAAAAATTACTTTTCAAAGTACATAAAACAAAGATTATTAAAGTACGTTTTACAAGAAAACACTATTTCAGTCTTTCTACTTTAAAATGTCACGTTTAATTCAGTGTGTTTTAATGTATTACTTGTCTTTGAAACTATTTTCACACAGAAATAATTACAAAGTAAATCCTATATATATATATATATATATTAAAAAAAATTAATTAATAGAGAATTTCTGGCAAGATTCTCTCAAAGTTTTGAGCAAATGTTCTTCCAGTAACTAGTGTCAATAGAACATTTGTTCAAAGGTATCTGCTATTTAATAATGTTCCCAAAACATTAGCACAAAAACATTATTAATACAGCATTCATGGAACTTTTTTAAAACATTTTAGTTCAACTAATGTTTTTTAAATGTTCCTGTTTCAGAATGTTTTAGAACATTCAAAAATAATTTAATATAATTTAATATAATATTTAAAATAATGGGAATGTTCCCTAAACATTTGCATAATCAAAAAACATTTTAAAAACTGGATGTTTTGAACGTTCAGAAAACATTCAGAAATAATAACATTTTTGTATCTTTATGGGAACTTTACCAAAATGTTCTTAGAATGTATTTTTGTTAGGTTGGGAAGTGTTCCCACAGAACTGAACTAGTTTTCATCACAGGTCAGTCTGGTCAGTCCTGATGTTCACGTCCAGCTGATGCTGAAGAATGAAAGTGTCCTGTGTGTGTTTCACTCAGATCTTCCTCAAACTCGTTAAATTCTGCTTGTAGTTTTGATTCCTCTGGAGGACAGATGTGATCTTTTATAAGCCCTGCTCATCTATAATACAGCGTTACCGAACATATTCCTCTCAGACACTCATGTTGGCGTGTGGTCAGCGTCACGTATGATGTCTGACTCTGTGTGTTTAATGCCACACACACACACACAGTATCTCACAGCACATAACAAACTTCGGGTCGATTTACACACGGAAAACAAATGGAACTCATATCTGGGTGGTTTGGTCCATGCGGTTCCGATTCCTCTGGGAAAGGCCTTTGATTCCCAGTTATTGTGAACATCAGATTTTGCTGAGACTCACACACAGGTTCTGTGGGATTGGTTGCTATGGAAACTCCTCAGTTTGATGATGCGTATGTCAATGTCAATGTCAATTTTATTTATACAGCAGCATTAATCACAACCGAGGCTGACCAATGTGCTGCACAATAAAAACACAACAAGACAATACAATATAATTAATAAAAGTAATAAAAAAAACACAATGAAATACAACTTCCCCATTGATTATATGCCAAATCAGAAAAATTAGTTAGGGTTAGAGGACTACGGTGACCGGGAGGGGACATGCTCGGTTCACTTAGTTTTGTCGTGGTCACAACATATAAACTCGTGGCAACATGATATTAAGTCGTGGGAACATGATAATAAATCAGGGCCACGAGATCATTTTGTTGAGGTAACAACATCATTATGTCATGGTCACGCAATATAAAGTCGTGGCCACGACTTCATATTTTGAGAGAACAACATATTTCTCGTGGCCACGTGGTTATGTAGTTCTCGTAGTTCTTGTAGTTATGTAGTTCTCGTAGTTCTCGTAGTTATGTAGTTCTCGTAGTTCTCGTAGTTATGTAGTTCTCGTGGTTATGTAGTTCTCGTAGTTCTCGTAGTTATGTAGTTCTCGTAGTTCTCGTAGTTCTCGTAGTTATGTAGTTCTCGTAGTTATGTAGTTCTCGTAGTTATGTAGTTCTCGTAGTTCTCGTAGTTATGTAGTTCTCGTAGTTATGTAGTTCTCGTAGTTATGTAGTTCTCGTGGTTATGTAGTTCTCGTAGTTATGTAGTTCTCGTAGTTATGTAGTTCTCGTAGTTCTCGTAGTTATGTAGTTCTCGTAGTTATGTAGTTCTCGTAGTTCTCGTGGTTATGTAGTTCTCGTAGTTCTCGTGGTTATGTTGAGGGAACCACACTGGTCTAAAATGTAACCATACAGCAGCCGGAGATGGAGATGACTGATGATAACATTTTACTTTGAATTAAGAATGTCATATAAAGATATAGTGCGCTCTCTGGCATATGAAGATTCGGTTCTCACATGTTATAAAACTCGTGGCCACGAGAAACGGATGTCCTTCGCTCAACATACGATCTTGTGCCGATGGGATATCATGACATTCCCACGACTTAAAGGGCCTCTATTATGCTATTTTAAAGTTTCCTAATGTTGTTTTGAGTCTCCTACAACAGGTTTACATGCATCAAAGGTCAAAAAACTGTTTCATTTCCTCATAATATACATTTGCACATCACCAGATTTTCAGTGTTTCTCAAACGACTCGTCAGACGAATCAATCTCTCTAAATCCCTCCTTTCCGTGAGCTACTCCGCTCTGATTGGCCAGACGGCTCAGTCTGTTGTGATTGGTTTACCATGTACAGCGCGTCAAAAACAAAACCGCCCGTTGCCATAACAACAGCTGTCCTGAGGCTTCCTACACTGTAAACTAAAGACAGTAATGAACAATGACGTTGATTTGACCATATCACTGCGAGCGCGAGTCCGATTATGAAACACTGGAAGAACTCAGTGAACCCGAACCTCCATCAGGACGACTCGAGCAGGACTCAGTGTCTCTCAGTGAACCCGAACCTCCATCAGGACGACTCGAGCAGGACTCAGTGTTTCTCAGTGAACCCGAACCTCCATCAGGACGACTCGAGCAGGACTCAGTGTTTCTCAGTGAACCCGAACCTCCATCAGGACGACTCGAGCAGGACTCAGTGTTTCTCAGTGATACGCTACTCAGTTTGAGGTACATTATATGAGATGTTGCAACTGTAATTCCTCACCATCAGCATTAACAAGTGCATGTCCATCAACCGATTATTTTACTTGTACTAATTTATTTACAGAGTATTTTTCTAATATATTGCGGTGAACACGTGGAAACTGTTATCAATAACAGTGCATGTAAGTTATGCAATACATTAGCTGAGCTCTAGCGTGAATGACTGATGTAACATAAAACATTCTTGCTCCAAGCTTAATCTTTCCTCAAAGTAGTGAGAACGACAGACGATCTGCATTAATAGACACAGTTACAGGTAATCGTGGTCCACAGCTGATCAGCAGAAGTATTTCAGGAAGACAGTGATAACGTGAGTTAGCCAGTTAGCAGGAGACCTACACAATATACAACTCAAAACTAAGTATTTTGAACACCATCTTTCAAGAGCAAGCGGTTTGTGAATCCTGCATTGAACTCCGAGATTTGAGTAGGATTATACTGCTGTGATACCGTGGTAAAGATGAACTTTAACCTCTGATTCTCCACATGCTCGTCCTTGGACAGTGAAAACACTGGCTTTACCTTCACATTATAGAGCACAGCGTCTCCTGGACATGATCTCTCCAGTGTCCACAGGATCAGCTGCTGGTCTGAGGTTCGAGTTCTCCCTGGTGTCTGCGCATGCTATATGCTAATGTTTCATCTTGACATCACAACGAAACGGCTTATGACTCGTTTGAAAAACAATTCATTTAATTGACTCAGAGTGGACTCTTACCTTTGAAAGACAATGACTTTATATACGGTGCACTTTCAGATTTAAAACTTTGCAGGATGTTTTCATTCACTCAGAGCTGTTACACACTACATGAAAGGCCATTTTCAAAAATCCATAATAGGGGCCCTTTAACATCACGTTCCCATGAGTTTATATGTTGTGGCCACGACAAAACTAATTGACCAAACATGTCCCCTCCCGGTCACCGTAGTGGACACTTACGAGAAATAAGGCTTTTCTTCAGATTCACGCTGGCGACACTCAGTACACCAGAACACAGTGAATGATGCTGCTAAAGGACGGCTGGTGAAGTGTGTGTACATGAAGAGTTGCGCTTCATCTGTGTCCTCCTTCATGTGTTCTTCAGCGACGCTCCACAGGAGACGAACGAGGGTTTCCGGTGTTGTGCCGAATTTCGACCCCCTGCCAAATTATTACCCCCCTCGTTGAAGTCAGTACCTGATTGCCTAATCCTAACCCCACCCCTAATCCTAACCCCTCCCCCACAACTAATCCTAAACCTACCAATACTAGGGGGGTAATAATTCGGCAGGGGTCGAAATTCGGCACTACACCGGCTCAGAGACTTCAGCAGATCACGCTTTATTCCCGAGTTTATGAGAGCAGGAGAAACTATAATTCATCTCAGACGAGGTTAAAGTCCAAGAGCTCTCAGAGAGCCGTCACGGTGCGGATTCAACATCAGAGAAGGACACACACAGATCTACTGCTCAAACACATGAAAACACTGTGGAGAAATTACACTTTAAACTTGCCATTTATTTAATGCTCTCTGCATGAATGCAACGCCAAGGTCATGGGTTCGTTTCCCAGGGAGTGCATGCACTAATAACACCTATTCCTGTATGCAATGCACATTACTTTGAATAAAAGCATTTGACGCATGAATGTAAATGCAAGATTTTAGCCTGTGTTGCAACATTCAAAAACTAAATATGCCTGACAAACACAATGAAATGCTGCAGTAACTCCATCTTAAATGCCATTCATGTCGAGAAGGAGATTCATTTATATCAAAACATCACAATAATCCGGAGCGATCCACTGCCTTAATTAATAGAGCGAAGATTACAGCTGTTCTGCACTAGAACGCATGATTTATTCTCTTCAGACGTCAGTGATGTAAAGGTATAGGACAGACCGAGATGGAGATCAGGGCGAGAGACTTCAGGTTTATCTGTGTCCTTTTATTCTCTTTTTTTCCTCCTTTTATTTTAATAGACACCTTAATTATCTTTATTTCAACAAACACGTTCTGCCTGTAAATCATCTCTGCTTTTATTTTTTACTTTTATTTTCATCATTCTTTATGTATGTGTATCTGTTTCTGTTGTGTATATCCGTTTTAAAT
>NC_139982.1:33473675-33486175 GCF_963993115.1 Abramis brama
ACTGCACTCGCACACTGTGAGAATACTGTGAGAATACTGCACTCGCACACTGTGAGAATACTGTGAGAATACTGCACTCGCACACTGTGAGAATACTGCACTCGCACACTGTGAGAATACTGCACTCGCACACTGTGAGAATACTGCACTCGCACACTCACTGTAAAAAAAAAAAAGTTGACTTAACTTAAAATTTCGAGGCAACTTGCTGCATGGCTTTTTTGAGTTTACTCAACTTTTAAATCAAGTAGTTCACTTAACTCAATTCACTAAGTAAAGTCACATTTCTCCCAACTTAAGATCTTTTGTTCAGCTGATTCAGTTTTTGTAGTTAAAAAAAATTAGAAAATTATAAAATTTCAACTTTTAATGTTATTTTCACATTACTTAATAAAGTATGTTCGGTTGACTACATTTTTTTTAAATCAACATTATTACAAGGTTAAAAAATAAAGCTAAAACTACAGGCTTGATATTTTGGTCCAGGTTTTATTTTACATCAGCAGCAACACATTGGTGTGGAAATGGAAACAATGTTTAACACTTAAGCCATACTCATTATCATTAAAAAAGTAAAGAGTACATTAACACATTTAAAGAGTACATTAAATGTACACGAGTTTAAAGAGTACATTAACACATTCAGTAGTTCTCACATTCAAATGGTCTTAAATACTTTAAAAGTTCTATCTTTTAAATGTTTAACATTTTAAATTGTTAACACTGAAAATGTTACAAAATGAGCAGATTTATAAGTGCAAGTTAACGTTTGTGTTGAAAGTGCTGAAACAGTTGCACAATGTTTATCACAGCCTCAAGTTGATCCAAACAGCTCACAAATGCAACGTCACAGTTATAGCTTAGTTTTTAGGGACTGTATCCTAGCAGAGCAATGAGTGGCCATCTTCATGAACACCTTCTCAAAATGTATTTCAGTTGCTTTGGGTACTCAAAATCCAAGGCAAACAAAAGGCCAAACAGGTATGCAAGTGCATCATCTTCAATCACCACAAGGATTCCCACCTTCATCCCTCTGGTCTGTCTGTCCTCTGGAGTCTTGTCCTAATAATAAAGAATAAATCAATATCACTTGACACTAACCTCAAAAACAAACAACAAAAAAAGATACATTAAGGAACCATAAAGTAATCCTATACAATGTGCTCATAAGTTTGCATCCCACTTGCAGAATCTCCAAGTAAATGCACTCAAATACGCACAAATAACAATTGTCTTGTTTTCAATTTAGTACTGCCCTGAATAAGCTATTTCACATAGAAGTATAAAAACTTAGCCTGGGAAAACCTTGACAAACTTTGAGATTTGCTCTGCAAGTCAGTCTGGCCAAGAGCCCATTCAAGCCCATTTCCAATTTTTCCAAATAGAGGCACCAATCACAAATGTTGAAGCAGGCTTTACACGATGACGATCGCTCTGATTGGTTTTAGGTCTATCCAATTGCGTCCAGAGGCATTTGAGCGACGTCCGTTGGTGACGCCCCTTTGGAAATGGGCTGTGAATGAACCTTCCCCAGACCCACTCTCAGATACAACGAAGGTTTACAATTGGCTAGCAAATATTATACTATCTGTTACTGTTCATTGATTCATTCATTGATCCAGTTGTTTGTTTGTTCATTCAGTCGTTTGCTCATTTTGTTCAATAGAAGGTTTTGGTGTCAACCAGACTAATAAAAACTATAAGATGGTATAAATCTTAGTAAATGATAATGATCTGGCCTATAATTTAAAACATGTTAACATGTTGCATACCCAATCATTGACTAAATCATGTTGTACTTGCAAAAAAATACTTTGAATCAAATCAATGAATCATCAAAACAATCTGTTTGCTGTTAACACAAAAATTCACATTCCTTTTAGTCACACATGGTCATTTGGTAAGATGTTGTATATCTGTTGAAGTAATGAAACATACTCACCAGGCATGAATCTTCACTGAGAAACATGGGAGACCTTCCAGGACAGTTGCTTTCTGAGTCACAATATTTGTGGTCTAAAAAAAAAATGGGTACAAAAAAACAACAACAAATTTCGTTAATGCACAGTTATTAATTTAAATTTGTTATGAGTTTGCATGTATGTTTGAAGTCATAGAGCCTCTGCTAATGAGCCACCTAATCAGATGTCAGATGTGCTGAATAGGAAATCAGTATTGTATGCAGTATTCTAAGTTCAGGACCAAAATCAGTCTAATCAGCCAGTGTAAACTTGGCATACATTGTCATATTCCTTCAAAAATATCTTCAGAAAGTGTTCTTTATATAATAGCAAACAGCTCTGATAAATTTGTTTTTAAAACTATCTTTGACACATGATGTTTATCAGCAAGTTACCTGCTGAACAAGCTTTTTGAGATGATCTTCCATTTCTGTTCCAAATGCCCCCTTTCTTGCTCTGCGTAGCTCGAGGAGTTGCGTAGTGTGCTGGTGTGTTGATGCTCTGAATGTCTCGTGGAGGTCCACAATAACTGGTGATAGAAATAAAACAGGTCTTGGTTGTAACATTGTTTAACTGGCTTCACATGGCTTACAACAGACATTTACAAGCAACACAACAATAACCTGTATTAAAGATAATCTACAGCCAATTAATTTAATTTCAGTCTTCTTTATTTTACCTCATTTGGAAGAAATGGGGCAGGCCATCGTTCAAGCACTTCAGATACCATTGGCACTACTTCCACAATTGTCAGAGGGAGAAAGTCAAGGTCATTTTCTGATTGATGAACACTATATTTGTGGTTTTCTTCTTCATTTCCTCAACCAAGATGAGCCATTCCTTTTCCAGAGAATAATCAGACTGGCCTTTAGGGATGATCCTGTCATCTCCTCCTCTTTTCCTGTTGAAAAAAAGTTACATATTGCACCTTTAAATACATGCACACACATCCATGAGCTTGACTGAAATGTATTTTGCAATCCACAAACAACAGCATTTCAACTTGTGTCTGTGAAATTCAGAATTAAATAAATGTGCAGAGATTTGGACAAACATTGGCATGTTTGTGAATAGAAATATTCTATTTTGTATAAATGTATCACAATTTATGGTACTTTGAATTAGATCAAATTCATTGAAGACACAAGTTGAAATCAATGCATGTTTGTGGATTGCAAAATACATTTGCAAATTCGATCAAATTTATAGATTTTTCTGCATGTATTTGTTAATAATATCAAATCTAAATCAACTCCATAAAATTATACTTACTTTAAATTAGACGTTTGCAGTCTTGTAGACTCCGTCGAGTAAAGTTAAGTTAGTCTGGAAACACGTGAGAAAGCCGGAAGGGCACAGATAAAAAGCTCAGTCTGAAACATGAAATTCAAATATTAGACCACTGTAAAGGGTGTGTGAGTTTAAATTTAAGATGAAGAGTCGACTTCAAAATATGTCTTTGGTGTATTGCACAAATGAAATGTTACATAGTGCATTATAACGTCAAAGCTAGTTTAAAATAATAAGTGGCGATTTCGAACTTGTTCCTAACTTACTACGATTACACAGGTTATATTCTAAACAGTTTACATGCTGAATACTTAAAGAGCAACTTGCAGGTAAAAAAAAAATCTAAATGAATATATAACCGTGTATGAAAATACCATATGAAAAGATAATGCAGGATTTAAAATGTTTTAAAACGACATAATGACACCAATTTAGTAGATAAAGTGAGCGTTTCTTTGACTGCTCGTACAAACCGCTTTTTTTTCAACATCGCGTCATTTTACGTCACACGAGGGAGACGTGTGCTGTGCTCTGCCGCAGCTCAGTGCAGAGTGGGTTGGTATTCAGTAAGAGCGGTCGTGAGACAGTGTGTTTTCAGTAGTTTTTGTATTTCAATTTATCATCGTCATGGTAAATTTATGTGTTTGTGGAGCTTGCAAAAACTCCAGCCTGTCAGGACATCGAGTCCACCGGTTTCCTAACAGGAAAAAGGACGGTGCTATCTTTCGTGCCTGGGTGCGGGTTGTGCAGGTGAAGAGACGGGATTTCTCTTCCGCGTCGGCTTCGGAAAACGCGGTCGTGTGTAGCGTTCACTTCAGATCGGAGGATTATCGTCCCGGCGATATGAAGGAGTTCAACATGGGATACCGAAGTAAGAACCGGGTGAGACTCAGAGCTAGTGCGGTTCCTTCAGTGCACGCATCTTCGGGTTCTCCCGCCGGATGTAGGCGCGAGCACAACATCAACTGGCAAACGCAATGTAAGCGGAACGAAACTGAGCTAACAGTTACTCGTTATTGTGTTTGTGTGGACCGTTTATCAGTTTGGACCAGTGCAGCGCGAGCCTGATCAAGCAACACTGTAGCCTAACTGCGAGATCCAGTAAATAAAGAATTCGCCACTGAAGTAATAACATCGCTGCGAGATCTAGTGAGAAATATTCACATTTCTCCGTTATTAACGGATCAAACAGCGCTGACGTGAAAACCAGGAATAAACATTGTGCAATGAATGAACGAACTATCCAGTGTCCATAGATCAGCAACATTCACCATGGCTTTACTGTAGTAACACTAACTGCAACCATGGAAAGTTTGGCATTTTCCACTAAGGCCCAGTATGCATCCACCTCCCTACAACACTGACTTTCCTCAGCTGTAAACATTGCCTCGCATTTCCCACACAAGCACCTATGGAACAAAAAATGTATCAGGAATAAATATCTCTCTGTCTCTCGATGAGAAACCGCTAAGTTATATCACGTAACGTTAGTCTGGGCGGATATTAATGAGCATGACAAACGCCTGATCAAAGCTTAGTTTCTGTTATTGTAAGTTCCAATATGTTCTGTCTAACATTAATCCTGGCCTGTCCCTGCTCTCTTGGCAGCCTAGCAGGCTCATAATTGTATGGCTGTGGTCCGTAAACAATTTCCTCAGCGTCCGAAATGTCATTGCAATCCATATTTCCCTGTTGTTTGAATCGACCGCTCTCCCTCGTGCTACGTCACGACTCTCGCCCGTCACGCCCATTTTCAGATGCGGAAGTAAAATTTTCTCACAAAAACGACTCCAGAAGCCACTGTAGCATATTTATAATTTTTTTTTAAAGAAAATCTAGTTCCTACATTATTTTTCTATACATTGACTTGTTGGGTCTTCTAACCTGCAAGTTGCTCTTTAAGTTAGGAGACTTAACGTTAGTTAAGCTTGCTCGTGAAAAAAATGAATAGCCGTAACCAGGGCTCTGCGGTCAAGATGATACATGTACTTTTACAAACGACTTCAATATAAATACATACTTACAGAAAATGATGGCTTTCGCGTTGTAAATAAGCTGAAGAAAGAAGAAACACGTTGGCTGTGAGTAGGTCCGTTACGGTCTCGCACGCAGATGCTTAAAATGGCTCCTTCGTCAAGTCTGTTCGTTGTTGGCGCGCTTCATTGCACATGCGCCAACTTCGTGGTCGTTACAATGCGCATGCTCCAACCTCCAACCCAACTTGCATGCTTGTTAACTTGCATTTACAAATCGATTTTACAATTAATACTAAGTTAGTCCAACAATTGTTGAAACAACGTCTTTTCACTGGTTAAGCCAACTTTTTTGCATTTAATTGTCCAGTTAACTTAAATATAATAATTAGTCTAACTTTTTGTGAGTTGGATTTTTTACAGTGCTGTGAGAATACTGCACTCGCACACTGTGAGAATACTGTGAGAATACTGTGAGAATACTGCACTCGCACACTGTGAGAATACTGTGAGAATACTGTGAGAATACTGCACTCGCACACTGTGAGAATACTGTGAGAATACTGCACTCGCACACTGTGAGAATACTGTGAGAATACTGTGAGAATACTGCAGTCCAACAGCAAAAGCCAAAGAGGTTACGGTTAAAAACTGTAAATGAAAAGCATGTTAGCCACTCAAATACTGTACGTTGTGCAACTGTAAAACCCAGGTCAGTGAGAGACTGACTCTGCTTCAGCTTCATGTGTTCCTGCGGGTGTTTAATGAGAATGTGAGTCGACTCGAGTGCATGAGATTTGCAAACAGTGTCAAACTGCCTGAACTTGTTTAATGTTCAGTGTCTTAGCAATTGTAAAAAAACAACAAAAAACTGTACAACACATTAAGACCAAATATTAAGCATAAATACTTAGTCTTATCAGGCTGAATTCAACCTAATGCAGTTGCCATGATCATCTCTTTCTCTTTCTCTTTCTCTTTCACATATACACATGCACACACGCACGCATGCACACACACACACACACTGTGTAATTGTCGCTTGTGTTGATCGGCCTACAGTTGTAATTGGCTATTTCACACATGTAAGGGCTGAACTAGCAGGACTAAAGGGCCACACACACACACACACACACACACACACACACACACACACACACACAACTAACTTGTCATCAGCAAACAACCCGTCATCAATCAATTATTATCAGCACAGCATGAGGCGAACTCAACCCCCATCTCATCTCACACTGCAGACATTAACACTGAGTGTGTGTGTGAGAGTGTGCTTGTGTGTGTGTGTGTGTGTGAGTGAGTTTCAAATGGTTAAAAGGGATTGTAACGTACAGTCTTTAAAAATTTGTTCTAATGTTTTACCAGATATCTTTTTTCATACTGTGATTTTTTTAATCCAATTAGGGTCAATTTGACCCGCAAGATTAAATTCATACCCATAATTCAAACATCATACAAGGGCTGAGAACGAGAGCTGTGTGTGTTTGAAAAAGCGTGAGAGTGAGTAAATGATAAACGATGACAGACTGATCAGTTTTGGTGTGTGTGTGTTCCATCATGTAAGTGTGTAAAACAACTCACCCGTCTCTATCTGATGAAACGAGCAGGAATCTCCCAATTCATGTTGAAATCTGTGACACTGATTCTGTTTATCTGACAGGAGCTTTGATCCAAAGTTTACATCTATCGGTATATTAACTGAACCCTTCACTGCCCATGACTTACAGTCAAATTTAGTTTGGTACATTTCTATACTTTTTTTTAATATAAAGTGTTAGCAAGTGAACTTTGTGCCATCTGACTGTACAACACGTGTAGAATAACAAAAGCACACAATGACACACACACACTCGTCAGACGAGCTCGAGTGCGTCCCGTCGTCCACATGCGACTGAATCTCTGGGAGATCTGGAACACTGATTCCCACGCGAGTCTGAGTGTCTCGATGAGTGAAATTAAAGACTAATTAATCTCTGAGATCCACAGCGATGACGAGAGATGCTCATTATGCACTTCAGCTCACACACACACACACACACACACACACACACACACACACAGACATACACAAGCTGTTGGAATAATGGACACGTTACAAACTCCTTTGGATTACATGATGCATTTTTCAGACTTGATATCTTCAGTCATTGTTCTTCTCCAGTAACTGTGTCTTGATGTGAGGATAATGAGATGTGTGTGTGCTGGAGAACGAGACAGAAGCACTGAGGAAGAGCGTGATTTGGAGATGTCCAGGTCGGATCCTCAAGGTGACTCGAGAAAGAGACATAAACGCCTCAAATGGCACATGCAACATTAATGAAGACGCAGACCTTTCCGCTGTCACGACCGTCTTCACATCGACCTTTCACTCAGAAGAAGCTCAGCGCTGCCAATCCTCAGGAGTGTGAGGTGCGACGGAGAGAGAGAGCGAGCGAGAGACCTCGGCCTTCTGTCTAATCGGCCCTTAATTGCACATTTAGCTCATTTAACATCTGAAGCGCTACGGAGAGCAATGCATCACTATTGGATTCACATCAATCTCACACAGGAACCTTTCCTGCAGTTTATTGCGTGTCGATGGATTGTTTGGGGTCAGTTAATTCCAGCCGCAACAGCGGACAATAGAAACAGCCTCGAAATGTCAAAGTATCTTCCGTGAAGAAGATTGACTGAGCCAATGACTAAGAGCAGAGAGAAACGAGTCCGTGCGGAGGCGTTAGCATTGATCAGAGCGCGCGAGGATTCATCCGTCAGACTCCAGCGTTTGAGGAACACAGTCCTGCTGACGGCACACATCTGCTGTTCCTGCTTGGACAAACCCTAGAGGTGATTTTACATCAAACTAATGTTGTTATTAGCATATGAATAGCAGATTTATTGGGGGGAATATAGCTGCAAGCATCAATGAAGAGGACAAGCTCAACAAAAGCCTGATGAGTTCTGCGAGCATCAGATCGACTGCAATACTGAGGAGTTAAAGACATTTTAAGATTATTTTAGGCAAAACAGCTGAAAATCATGAATATAATCACTAGGAATATATTTAAATTGCTTATAACTTCTGACCGATAGGTGGCGCTGTGACCAAATTGATGTTGTGTTGTGTGACACACACAAAGTCAATATGGGAAAGTGTTTCAGACTGACAGAATCAGCTTGGCACCGTGCAACCAAATTTGTTGATGTGTTATTCGAGAACCGTTTGGTCCATCAAAATGATTTTAATAAGGTTTTGCCGGGATGGTCTGAAGATGATCTGAGCCAATTTGGGTGAAAATCAGAGCACCTGTCTACGAGGAGTTTGAAAAAGTAGTTTTTTTTTAAGAAATTCAAAATAGAGGACAGACATTGCAACCAAATATGGCATAATTAGTATGATTGTTCTCGGTTTGACTCAAGGAATCTTTTAAGACCAGTTTCAATAAAATAGACAAAAATAATCAAACGCTACTAGCATTTATTTACTTTTTTGAGTAGCTTATGTTCCTGATGACAGATGCTGCGTTTCATAACGATACACTAACGTAACGTTCATCAAATACAGCATTTTATAATAAAACTTAAAGTGGCGGATATGGGAAAGTTGGGTATCATTCGACTCGGGATGCTGCACTAAATCAAAAGAAACATTTTATGATTTTTGTGCAAACTGTTAAGAAGTTATAAGCAAAAATAGTATTTTTTTATATCTCCTGACCAGTAGGTGGCGCTGTGCTAAAACTCTACATGTATCCTCAGGTCATGCTTGTGATGACATGTACCAATATTCGTCTCAATACGCTAAAGCGTTGCGGGGAGACAGCATTACGGCCATTTTGATGTGCTCTTTGTTTAATTTGTTGGCGTGTTATTCCAGAACGGTTTGGTTTATCAGAAATCTTTTAAGAACGTTTGGCCAGAACGGTCTAATATGGAAGCTTGTCTCCGCCACAGAATAAAACATTTTAAAAGATAATTGCGACTTTTTATCTCACAAATGTGAGTTTACATCTCGCAATTCTGACTTAATATCTTGCAATTCTGACTTAATATCTTGCAATTCTGAGAAATAAAGTCAGAATTGTGAGATATAAAGTCAGAATTGCGAGATATAAAGTCAGAATTGCGTGATATAAAGTCAGAATTGCGAGATATAAAGTCAGAATTGCGTGATATAAAGTCGCAATTGTGAGATATAAAGTCGCAATTGCGAGATATAAAGTCAGAATTGTGTGATATAAAGTCAGAATTGCGAGATATAAAGTCAGAATTGCGTGATATAAAGTCAGAATTGCGTGAAATAAAGTCAGAATTGTGAGATATAAAGTCAGAATTGCAAGATATAAAGTCAGAATTGCGAGATATAAAGTCAGAATTGCGTGAAATAAAGTCAGAATTGCAAGATATAAAGTCAGAATTGCGTGATATAAAGTCAGAATTGCGAGATATAAAGTCAGAATTGCGAGATATAAAGTCAGAATTGTGAGATATAAAGTCGCAATTGTGAGATATAAAGTCAGAATTGCGTGATATAAAGTCGCAATTGTGAGATATAAAGTCGCAATTGTGAGATATAAAGTCGCAATTGTGAGATATAAAGTCAGAATTGCGTGATATAAAGTCAGAATTGCGAGATATAAAGTCGCAATTGTGAGATATAAAGTCGCAATTGTGAGATATAAAGTCGCAATTGTGAGATATAAAGTCGCAACTGTGAGATATAAAGTCAGAATTGCGAGATATAAAGTCAGAATTGCGTGATATAAAGTCAGAATTGCGTGATATAAAGTCAGAATTGCGTGATATAAAGTCAGAATTGCGTGATATAAAGTCAGAATTGCGAGTTATAAAGTCAGAATTGCGTGAAATAAAGTCAGAATTGCGAGATATAAAGTCGCAATTGTGAGATATAAAGTCAGAATTGCGTGATATAAAGTCAGAATTGCGAGATATAAAGTCAGAATTGCGAGATATAAAGTCAGAATTGCGAGATATAAAGTCAGAATTGCGAGATATAAAGTCAGAATTGTGAGATAAAAAGTCGCAATTGTGTCTTATAAAGTCAGAATTCTGACTTTTTTCTCAGAATTGTGAGATATAAAGTCCAATTCTAAGGAAAAAAAAGATGGACTTTTTTATATTTTATGTTTATATCACGCAATTCTGACTTTATAAGACGCAATTGCGACTTTATATCTCCCAATTGCGTATTATAAAGTCAGAATTGCGAGATATAAACATTTTTTCTGAGAAAAAAAGTCAGAATTTCAAGTATATTTCTCGCAATTGCGAGATTATATCTTTATAACACGCAATTGCGACTTTATATCACGTAATTCTGAGATAAAAAGTCAGAATTGTGAGATTAAAAAGTCGCAATTACCTTTTTTATTTTTCACTCTGTGGCGGAAACAAGCTTCCAGTCTAAAGATGATCCGTGCCAATTTTACTGAAAATCGGACAAACCATCTAGGACGAGTTTGAAAAAGAAGTTTTTTCAAGAAATTTAAAAAAATGGAGGACAGAAATTGTTATAGTATAATTAGTATGATTGTTCTCTAATCTTTTAACATCTTTTTTTTTTTTTTTTTTGAAAATTCAAAATGGCGGACAATGTTAATGATGGTCAATGACGTCATAGGGTGCAGTTGAATCGTGTTGATCCAAGAAATCAGAGGAATATATTTGGCTCCTAGCCCTTAAGATTCATAAGTTATTAGCATAAACATAAGTGCAACTTCAGAGAGTTGGTGGCGCTAAAGGGATTTAGTTAGAAACTCCACATTTGCCATGATAACAGTTCAGACGGTCCTCTATCTGTGCGCCAAATTGAATAATTCCCCTGAAGCGGGTCTATAGTCTACAGCTCATATAGCTCATGAACACTCAGCGGTGAATGACTGGGCTAGTCGAGTGGTGTGATGCGAGTTCCTCTAATGAGTGTTCATTTCCACAGCACTTACACAGGTCCACACTCCACCTAATGCTTTAACTCTCCAGCACGGAGGACATCGGGAAGGTTGAGGGCTCTTAACGGCAGGTACTTCATCATAGCGCTTCTGAAGGGTCAAACGTGAATTCATTGAGATCCAGGCTCTGAACAAAGACCTGGAATACAGCATCACTACACACACACACACACACACACACACACACACGTGCCTAAAAACAGGTTAACACTCTCCATATCCAATATGCTTAACGCATCCTGTATTCATTTATTATGCACTTTTTTCTATTCAGTCTCATTTTGAGTGTGCAGACAATATTAGTCAATCTCACACACACAAAAGAAATTGTGCGAAAATGACTTTTAGCTGCAAAAATAGCATAAAACCACTTATAACTACCACAGCAAACACAACCAGTGCTGGACATCAATCATGTTCACTAGTGTTGTGTTCGCCCCATCAGATCAAGGCCAGGCTGTTTGATAGCCGTGTCAACTACCAACCCTATTAACCCCTGCCTGACTGATAGTGCTGGCGAAGGCCTGGAGGAACACAGTGAGGAACAGGAATACATGTAATCGACTCCGAATCATGAACACATGCATCATAACACACAGGGTTAGTTCACCTAAACACTGAGATTCTGTGTTTGTTTCACCTTTATGTCTCTGAATAAGTCATTGTTCTTCTCTGGGAAACGTGTCTTGATGTGAGAATGTTGAGATGTTTGTTCTGGGAGACGAGACACACTGAGGAAGAGCATCATCATCTTCATCTCCTCATCGACTCGCAGACTCTGACATCTGGACCGTCTAAGCCTCTGCTCCTTTACATGCTAAATATGTTTCTGTTCATGCATACATGAGAACTATACATCATGTGATTATGTAAATTATGCATGCGTATTCGTCTCAGCTGCAGATTAATACATTTCACTGGTTAATTCAGGCCGTCACATTAGAGTTGAAGGATCGCTTTAGTAATCTAGTCATTCAACTTTTTGAGCACATTTGAGTACTAGTATTTGCTACTTTCCATTGAATATCAATATAGTTGACTACCACACACACACACACACACACACACACACACACACACACACACACACACACACACACACAGTCAGTTGATAGATCCTCTAC
Source organism: Abramis brama (assembly GCF_963993115.1). Classification (NCBI taxonomy): domain Eukaryota; kingdom Metazoa; phylum Chordata; class Actinopteri; order Cypriniformes; family Leuciscidae; genus Abramis; species Abramis brama. The sequence goes on from NC_139982.1 coordinate 33,485,987, forward strand.
TGTATCACACACACACACACACACACACACACACACACACACACACACACACACACTCTCTCTTACTCACACACACACACACACACACACACACACACACACACACACACACACAGTTGGTATATCCTCTACTGTATCAGACACACACACACACACACACACACACACAGTTGGTATATCCTCTACTGT
>NC_139982.1:33488675-33675013 GCF_963993115.1 Abramis brama
CGCTCCCGGGGGGCGGTTCAGGAAAAAGAGGAGGCGTGTTCCGGCGCAAACGTTCCCTGGTGCTATTTTGCAGTTTCAGAAAACAATTCCGCCACAGACCAGGAGAAACCTCGTCTAAAGTCAGCGGCGCGTTATTCAGACGCTATTTTAAGGGCGCATGCTTGGCCATAATGTAGCGTGAGCACAACACACACACACTTTGCTTCTCTCATCTACACAGACGCAGCAGTTCTCATTTTTAGGAAACCATACATTATTACCAGGAAAAATATTCCACACGAGGGAAATCATTGTGGTGTCCATGAAGATGTGAAAAATAGGCATAAATCTAGCTTACACATTTACCCAGATTATCATACGCCTGTTTAACCGAAGCTAATTTGGGTGTGTTTCTCCATCCCCAACGTCACTTCTCTGTGTTTTACGGCCCTGACGAGAACGTCGGTCTCCTCGGCTGTGAAACGCTCCTGGCAAATCCGCCGTTATAATAGCAATCCGCCATGGAACAAGCGCGCCTGCTCTTAAAGGGAATGTGAGATGTCGCTCTGATTGGTTTATTTCACGTTATGAAGCTACTTCAGACCAACACATTTTAGATTTGCGTCGAGTGCAAGAGTCATTTATCCCGCCGGTATAATAGCAACAGCGCCCGAGACCCGCCCACAAAGATACTTGCGTTTCACGCTTGATACTTGCGTTTCAGATCGTTAAAACAGGGCCCCATATAAGCAGAAGCAAAACTGATCTTTCACTCAGCGAACAGAACAACCGTCAATACCGAAATAAACATGAATTACAGACACTAAATCCCTTCCATCCTTTCCTCCTCAGCATCGAGTTTGTGTCTCTAAATGCAGCTGATAAGGAGTAAAATCAATCCGTGTTAAATCATTAAACGTCAGGATAATCGCAGCTAACAGTAAATCAATGAGCGAATGCGGGATGATCACTGCAGAACGCTGAAACGCGGTCGCTAAACTAGCATGACAGCTTCAACAGTCCTGATTCACTCAGTCCGCGAGCTCGACTCGAGCCTCGTGATTTACACCGGCGCTTTACATGTGAGTGTGAGGACACACACTTACGTGAAGGCCGATACTGCAGCTTCACACACACACACACACACACACACACGCACACACACACGCACACACACACACACACACACACGCACACACACACACACACACTGTTACGGCCTTTAGTATTATGCTAAAGTTATAGATCTGACCTCAGGGCAGATCGACATGAAGTGTGCTTACTTTGTAGTGCCCGAGAGACGCTCAACAACACATGAAAATCAATATGGATCAGCAACACTGACCTGAGGACCAGCATACACACATAAACAACCAATAATTCATCCGTGCATCTGTTTAAAACACCTTTTATTTCAGCAGCTCGCCCAGCAGAGACGAGAGCCGGGTTCAGAGAGAGCCTCGTGGATTATAATGAGAGCGATTCAGTTTCTTCAATGCAAATCAGTAAACAGTAAAATCACTCTTCCGTGGCGTTATTCGCATTCTCAGCTGAAACGTGTTTTTTTGTGGACATTCTGCAGAATGGCAACGCTGTGATTAATCCTGAACGCTTCTCTCAAGCTGAGCCGATCACAATCTCACGTCCATCATCCCGATATAATGGCACTGGGAAAAATAATAACTCAATCTGAGGATTGCCGGGATCGATGGCGAATCCATTCTGCAGCGTGAGCTTGTGTGGAGCAGACGCTGGTGTGTATCAGCCGGACACGAGGTCAGAGGCGTTCATCAGCTCCAGATCCCCGACAGCCAGCGCTGATAACTCCAGGAGACGCACTGGGTCTGTGTCCGGACCGGCACTGGAGCGACGGGACGATAAGGGCATCGACTGCGGACCAACACACACACCGGCCGAGGTCACAGACGCTGTTTATCAACTCGAGAATCACTGGAAACACACACACACACTTGTACATTTATCTTTATGAGGACATTCATTGACACAATGCAATCTCTAGCCGCTTACCCTAACCTTACCCATCACAACTAAGTGCCTAACCCGACCCCCGACCCTGAACCGACCCTTGACCTCATCATAACCTTATCCCTAAAACCAAGTCTTGACCCTCAAACAGGCCTTTAAAGGCTCTCAGAAACTGAGGACCGGCCAACATGTCCTCACTTTACTCTCTCTGTCCTCACTCCACTGCTCTAACACTCAAACTGGTCCTCACAAAGATAGATGTACAAGTACACACACACACACACACACACACACACTGAGATATCTGTCATGACCTGGGGCCTGTTCCCTGATGGTAGTTGAACAAACTCAGGGTTACGGGATTAGTTGAGTTGATTACAGTGACAGAGATTGTTTAGGCTTTACAGCAGCTCTAGAATAAAGTTATTGTCCAGATAAAGTTAGTTTTGATTGATGTAAAGATCATTAGTTATTAACTCAGGGGCCGCTAACACAAACTAGCAATATTAGAGTATTAGTGATGCTTAATATCTACTGACTCTTTATTCTGATGCTCCTCAACAGATATTCATCTGACTACTAGTAACTTTACAAGTACAGGTCCACGTATTCTCCTAACCCGACCCCTAAACTAACAGTCCACTGAAACTCTAATCAGAGTTAGTAGAATATCAAAAGTGTAACCGCAAAATATTACTTCTGAATATTCAAAACATCCAGAAAAATGTTTTCAATGTTCTCTGAAAGTTTCGAAACTAGTAACATTTTAAAAAAAAAACGTTATAAAAACTAAAATGTTTCAGATGTTCCATGAACGATGTATAAATAATGTTTTTGTGCTCTAACGTTCTGAGAACATTATGAAAGACCAGATAACATTAAACGAACATTATATTAACGTTACTGGAAGAACGTTTGTTCATGACTTTGAGTGAATCTTGCCAGAACGCTCCGTTATCTGTGGACATTTTACACATTATTCACGAAAACATTATTTCTACATCACTCAGAGTGTTTTTCTTAAATGTTTCAGTTGTTCGTTCTTAAATGTTACTCCTTGTTTCAGAACATTCAGAGAACATCAAGAGGAACATTCCCATAATGTGTGAAGAATGATGAAATTGATGTTCGAATAATGTTAAAACATTTTGGATATGTAGAAATAACGTTGGTAACACTTTACAATAAGGTTCATTAGTTAACATTAATGTATTAACTAACAATGAGCAATACGTTTGTTACTGTATTTATTAATCTTTGTTCATGTTAGTTCACAGTGCATTATCTAATGTCAACAAGATTTTAATAAAGTATTAGTAAATATTGCAATTAACATTAACAGAAGTGCAGTTCATTCTTAGTTCATGCTAACTAATGTAGTAAATGTAACTGTACAGTGTTACCGTAGCGTTTTCATTCTGTGCTGGGAATGCTAGCTTGGATTAGCTGGTTCTGGATCTCAGGCGCTGTCTAACACCAGTAGATCATCAGTGTTTCCACAGCCGCTCCAACACAATTACACCAGATCCACTATAAAACCACTGACCTGGAAACTGCTGAGATGTTGATTACGGCATGATTTAATAAACCATAAAGACGTCATAACAGACCATTAAACTAAACCAAGAGCCTCAGTATCATCCACAGTATATTCACACAGATGAGCCGAACTTTCAACACACGTTTATAAGGCCTCATAGACTAATGAAAGACTTAATTATATCAGCACAGTCTTTCAGAACAAAACAAGACCTTCACAATGAAGTTTGATCAAATATTAGTGATGTTGACTTAGTAAACACTATTAAATCTGATCCTCAAATGTTTTAGTTGTGTGACACCGACTCGCATGCGTACGGTAATGAAGTGCTGCTAATGAGCTGTCACACATGATTCACACTGAGTCCCGGACGCTAATTGCTAATTAGGAAATGCGGAGGTGTTCTAAACGAAGTAAACCCGCCCGGGCCGTCCGTCACACACACACACACACACACACACACACACACACACACACACACACACACACACACACACACACACACACACACACACTTTCTCTGATTAACTTCAATTAGTTAAAGAAGAGAGATGCGCAGAGATGGTATCAGTGACGTCTCGTGTGTGTGTGTGTGTGTGTGTGTGTGTGTGTGTGTGTGAGAGACAGGAAGTGAATGACAGCCAATCAGCAGTGAGTCCCTTAATTTCCTGCTTCAGTGGGGAAATGAGATCTCTGTTTTAAATTATTATTATTGCAAATGAAAGATTACAGACATTAACAGTGGGTGTGTGTGTGTGTGTGTGTGTGTGTGTGTGTGTGTGTGTGTGTGTGTGTGTGTGTGTGTGTGTGGGCATCATAAGAGAATGATTTTGGCTCCACAAATCAATACAATATTAGGCTACATTTTGTCATTATGAAAAATGAAAGGTTCCTTACAACCGTCTCAAGGATATTATACGTGATATCATCTGTCAGAACATCTGTCATCCAAACCATCACAACTGAGTCAAAGTCAAGCAAAACTTTTGATATCAACTTACTAAATACATTTAGACACTTTTATTAGTCAAATACTTGTATAATAATCCATATAATCCAGTGATAACGAATGTTTACCTCAGACTCACTGCATTCACTCAAGATGGCTCCTGGTTAAGAGTCCCTGCACTTCCTGCTGTGGAGGAAACAGAAGAACAGCAGTATACACAGTAAAAGTCCCTGTAAACACACTCTCAGGGATGAAACAGAACATAAAGTCAACACAGGTACAGTTTTAACAACATATAAAGGTTTAATTTTATATAACGGATGTTTATATTTACTCCAAAAGCGCTGATGTGTGACAGTGCCATAAAATCCCAAATAAACACTCATATGCATCAAATGATAGTAAACATGAAGTCTACACAATTTATTTTATTAATGTGGAGAATGTGAAACATGATAGAGCCAAATTATCTGGTTATTATCAGGTCATAGATATATATATTTTAATACAAATCATCAGTTTTATAGTCAGTAGGAAATGTTTATGATTAATAGATTTTCTGAATCCACTCGCCACTGATATTTATCACATTTCTCACTTTTATTTTGTGAAATGTTTCTGTGAGGTTTATTTCTATATTTAATTATGCATTAATCATGAGGGGGCGTGGCCTGATCTTTTGACTGGCACTTGAGGAGCCAATCAGCAGCCAGTATTACTATCCTCACTCCTGTTTTCTGTATATTTCTCTGCTCTTCTCAAGAAACTCATTGATCAGAGCCTGAGTCTGGCTCTCGAGGAGCCCATGGCAACCCAAAGCAATTATATTCATATCTCATGACCTTCTCTCCATATCTCTCCTCCCACTCCACGTCTGAGGGAGAGGCGGGTCGCTATGGCAACCCTTAGCAATAAAACTCATAACTTGAGTTCGAGGCTCGTCATATTCGTGATTTCTGCTGAAGTTTCCAGTCTGACCAAAACAAACAAACGGATCTGGAATGAAAATATTGTTTAAAGCAAATGTGCGAAACTCACAGTCATGATCCCAGAGTAGAGATCTCAATCTTCTGACAGTGTTATTTTGGTGTATAGTTTTTATTATTATTTTGAATGTTTTTATTTTTATATTTTTGGTTTGTATTTTAAATAAAATATATATATATACTGTAGTATTGTGCATATATAGTTTTTATTCATTTTTTTGTTTTGTTGTTATTTTAGTACATAATTTAACATACATCAGTTAAACTACATAAAAAATGTTTTATGTTTTATTTTATTTGAGTTAACATTTATTTCAAGTAACAAAACTGCTTGTTTTCAAACTCTTTTGTCAATACAAACTGGGAGATTAAATAAATAAACCATTTGAGTGATTCTGTATGTACAGTATGAAAAACAACAATAAAACTGCAGTTGTTGAGGGGAAAAATTCTAAATGATTAAAAAAAATCATTGTGTTTTTTGCTGTATTTTAATTTTTTAGCATTTTAATTCAGTTGGATTATTTTAATACATTCAAATAAAAAATAGTTCAATAAACAACATTTGTCTAGGGGAAAATCATTGCACTTTACATTGTTTTCATCACATATTATATTTATATTTAGTTAAAAAAAATTCAATAAATAAATAAATTTTTACTTTTTTATATTTCTATTTTCTATTTTCTATTTTATTTACTTTTTTAATTTAATTTAATTTTTAATATTTTTATTTTAAGTATTTTATTTTATTTTTAATATTTCCTTTTTTATTTTAAGTATTTTATTTTATTTTAAGTATTTTATTTTATTTTTAATATTTTATTTTATTTTATCTTATTTTATTTTAAGTATTTTATTTTAGTATTTTTTATTTATGTATTCTTCATCCTGCGCCGCAATGGGCTCCGGACCCCTGACTGATATCAGCTGATCAAACTCTACTGTGGTCTAAACACCAGCTGTTTCAGGTCTGAGGTCACGGTGGGGTCACAGGGCAATATCTGAATTTGTGGAAATATGTTTATATTACTCAGAAAGACACACACACACACACACACACACACACACACACATGCAGTGTCAGTTGAAACAGCAGATGTGAACTTCATGAAGACTGACGTGACTCTCTCTGAACCTCTAAAGGCCAATCCTTCATCCTCCTCAGTCACACACACACACACACACACACACACACACACACACACACACACACACACACACACACACACACACACACACACAATCTGTGACCAGGATGAAGAAGCGTTGACATTTACCAGTGTTATATTTACCAGTGTTGTATATTTCCCCACAGACTCAGGACTCACACACACTGACCTCCATCCAATCCCACATCAAACTGTGTGTGTGTGTGTGTGTGTTTGAAACACTGATGCTCTTCATTACTGAACAGAGACACAAGCTCATACATGAAACACTGATCAGAAGTGCAGTATCGCACTTATATGAATCATATGACCTACTTTCAGACAATTAAACACACTCAAAGCCTTTACGCTCACAGAGCAACATCCACTCGGAGAACTGGGAACGTTCTGGAAGGGTTCTTGTTACAAACATTCAATTAACGTTAAAAGAACGTTCATTCAGAGTAATCTGGTCTTTCATAATGTTCTCAAAATGTTTATTCATACATCGTTCATAGAATGTTTTTCTCGTTTAGTTGGATGTTCGTCTAACGTTTGTAGAACATCAGAGAACATTCAAAGTTAACGGTCCTATAATGCGTGAAGAATGAGGAAATGAAATGATAATAACGTTCACATAACTGACATACTGAATCTGGATTTCATTTCTTACATCGTCAAGTCAAGTTTTATTTAAAGCGTTTCATACAGTACAGATCGTTTCTAAGCAGCTTCACAGAGATAATCAGGAAAATAACAGAATTAATGATGCAAACTTCATAAAATATGAGACAAATTCACATTTATCTGTAAAGCAGCTCTACAGAAGACAATAGAGTCATTATTCAGATAAATTCAGTTCAAGTTTTGTTCTCATCTGATGATAATAATAATAATTCTGAATATGAAATGTCTTTTAAACCCTCAGGTCCATTAAAATCAACATGAAATCGAAACAGATTTGTAATAAATTCACATTTCTGTTTTAATCCCTCTGATTGCGTATTCTATTCTCTCAGGTTGTGCACACACACACACACACACACACACACACACACACACACACACACACACACTCACGCTGACTTCTGCAGTGTAAAGGGGAATCTGCAGCATGAGCCTCTGAGAGCCATTAGCTCGTCTCCGTCCTCTCTGCATTAGACACAACTAGTCATTAAAACCTCAGTTAACCAGTGCAGAAACTCATCTGGCATGAGTAACGGTGCCGTACAGATGGTTAATGTGAGTCCTTGATCTGCTCGCGCTTTAATTACTGAATCAAAACATTCTCGCTGTAGTTCTGGGCATTATAGTGAATCGCTGACGGACACATGACCTCTGATGACCTTTGACACGAGTGTTTCTCTGGAGTTTGTAATGGAAACTGTTTCAGAATAAACCAGCTGGATTTACAGATGAGATTTCTGCTGGGAAGAGAAACTCCAGCAAGCGCTTTGACTTTTTGATGAGCCGCTGTAGCCCTGAAAAGATTTTGTTGAAGAACACAATAGAAAATATACAAAAATGGAACAAACATGTGCTTCAAAATAAGTGACTCGTTTATCACTGCGGATCACACTTTTATATTAGTGGGCGGGGCTTCTGCTGAATGCTCTAATGTGATTGATCAACCATGTAACTGGTATAAATTGGTAAAAAAATATTGAAAATTGGCATAATGGAGGAAAACATTAATGAATCAAAACTTTCTGATATGATTTTAAACATCATTCAGTTTCAATATACTTTATCACTGTGTGTGTGTGTGTGTGTGTGTGTGTGCAAAAACAAATTATATAGAAAAATAGTCAAAATATTAATATAAAAAAGTGAAAGTGAAACAAATGATGAAAATTATGAATAAATATCAATGAAGTCAGAAAAATAATCTTGTTTTCCCTGTGAATTATTTTTGACTCCATTGGCAGATATTTGTTGAATTGAGAACATAAATAAATGACAAGGAAGTGTATAAACTTTAAATAAAATTATTTATTAAAACTAAACACTTGTGTTGATTATTATATAGGGTAAAGAGTAAAAACATCCAGTTCACTGCAATAATAGAAGAACAATAATAAAATCTAGAAGAACAAATTGTTTAAATATTGAAAAAAAAGAAAGTATATATTGTATATAAGTATATATGTCCAATTATTGCTGAATTGATACCTTTAACAACACTGATATTGATGAAATAAAGCAATAATACAGAAGAATACATGTTTTTATGACGGCTGTTTTACTGTAAAAACACATTATTGCATTATTGCTTTTATAAGTTGTCAGCATTATGACACTCCAATTTCCAATAAACTGTCCGGTTCATTAATTCATGTTGTGGCTCTGTCCTGATCAAGCTTAACAAACCAATCAATCAAACCAAAACGTATCTTGATTTAAGGATGTGTGTGCTGGAGAACGAGAAACACTGAGGAAGAACATCATTCCCTGGCGTTTAAATGAAGGCTATGAGTAAAGCTCTGGTTAATGGTGTGTGTCTTCAGATGGAGTGTGAATCTGCTGTGAGAGGAACTGAAGCGTTGGCCCCTCAGGGCCCGATCAGCTCAGAGATCCTGAAGCGAGAGCCGTACTCCTGAAACCAGCCTCTCCTGCAGATCATAAACGTCTCAGTGAGCGAAACCTCTTCATAAACGCCTCGTCTCAGCGGTTTCATCTCCAGCGCTCCGGCTAATGCTAGCGCTGGGGCTTCTGTCAAACACACATGTAAAACGCACTATAAACTCTCACTTCGCATGAAATCGCCCATTTATTGTGCTATTAATTTCATGAAGAGTGGTTTACAGCGCAGCTTCAGTATAATTACTGAGTATTAATTATGAGAGGGTCGCACACATGCTGGTTTATGACTAGAGCACCAGATACAGTGGCGTACTTTAAAGAGACATATTTTAGCTCTGTTTAATAAAACACAACGCATTTAATTGTTTATCTAGTGAAACTGGGATTAGCAGGATTTGAACCTCTTTGTCTTTAGTTTAAATAATCACAACAGGAACGGTTTTCTCAACATTATGAACAAATGTTCTTCCAGTAACATTAATAGAACATTCATTCAACATTCTCAAAATGTTAGAACAAAAAACATTTTTTTTTACTGAAAAATGTCAGTTGGACGTTTGTCTAATGTTTTTTTTAAATGTTACTGCTTGTTTTTAGAATGTTCAGAGAACATTCAAAAGTAACAATTCCATAATGTGTGAAGAATGATACAATGGAACGTTCCCTCAATGTTTGTATAACCAAAAAAAAAAAAAAAATTTAAACACTGTTTTCAAAAAATGTAACATTTAGAAATTATATTCATAACTTAATGGGAACATTAACAAAACATCTTTAGAATATATGTTTGTTAGCTGCAGGGAATAAGTGTTTTTATGGATGTTTAAGTCTTAAATAATAGATTTTTTTCAACAGAACATTTATTTATTTTTAAACTTTTAATATAGAAGAAACATAAACATTTACCTAGAAATATTTGTCATAATTTCATATACACTAATATACCAATAATAAATTTTTTTTCAGGTGCTTTTATCCAAAACGACTCAAATTAAACTCATGAAGCATGTAATTATGACCTTTGACCAGCAGGAGTTTCTTATATCTAAACGACTGCCCTTAATATGTGTTTCTACTGATGTCGAACAGATCAAAAGTACCTTTAAAACGACACACACCTTATTTCAGTCCTGAGATCTGATGATTTCAGAAGAACGCGAGTGTTTGTGCTAAAAGCTCTTTCCACACTGCGGTCTTTAAACGACCGTAAACCCGCGTCTCCAATCTCGCAGCGCAGACATGGCGCATAAAAACTCACCCAGAGAGTAAATCATAAGAGCTATCAATAAATAATTACGTTTAAATGTCTCTTAATGACCAAACTTTGCTGAGGCTGCTGTATAGTTTATGGGATCTGGTGAGGTCGTAAAGAGCTAATGACACGCCGGCTAAAGATAAAAGCTCAATAACAGCAGAAAATATCACTACTGGGCCTCCATTAGACGGGAAACACACACTTCAGTCCCAGTGAAGCCAAACTGGGAGAGGAAGAAACCAGAGAGCATCAGTGAACCCAAAACACAGAAATATGATCATTAAAGGAAGACTTCATGAAAGAGACTTCAAGCGTATTAGAGGAATATCAATGCATCTCAGGTTCAAGTCAGCCATTACTTTACATTTAAAGGTCATGAAGCTCAAATACTGTAATGTTCAGAGAGTGTGTGTGAGAGATCTGTGTTGGTGACACTGTTGGACACACATAAACGAGAGCTAATCGAGGCCGTTACGACCCTATAAAAGCTCCAGTACCTCGCACGAGCTGCACTTTTATTAGCAGAAACCCCAGATGAGTGTGTGTGAATCTTCAGGTGTGTGTGTTTCCCGCTGAAACATGAACGATTAATTATTAATGACAGTTTGAGTTTAACGACTGTCAAATCAGACTCTCTTGAGTCTCTAGGAGAGGTTAGACAGAAACACGAGACGCCTGTGATCCTACAAACAGAGTCTGAAATACAACAGCATACATGCAAATCATTATTTATTTAACTTACCAGTCCAGGTGAAGGTGTGTGAGTTTAACTCCGAGACTCCTGGATGGAGATCCGGTTGATGAACCCACAGCTGGATGGAGAAGCTCTGATGAAGTGTGACCAAACACATGGAGCGCTATTACGGATTATACAATCTTTGCAAAAAAAGGAAAAAGAAGGAAAAGCTTTTCTTGGTGTGAAAGAGATGCAAGAGGAAATATTACAGACTCTCACACTCACACACACACACTCCCCACTGCTCAGATACTTGTGGAGTCTGTGCTGTCGTCCTGCCAACAGACCCCAAACAGTGCATGCACACACACACACACACACACACACACACATTCTCTCACTCACACTCAAATCTTCAAATTTTCGAAATGAAAAAAGTTCCGATCCTCAAACTTCACAAAAAAATACAGCATCTGTTTCTGCTGGGAACACACGCTATACAGCAGAAGAGCTTCAATCAGTCTAAATCATTTATTTAGTTTATTCATTTATTAGTTAAAGCCACATCGGCAGAAAAGGTTATTTTTCATGGCAAACTAAGAGTAAATTACACACACTTTTACAGCTAAAATTTTCCCAGAAGAAATCATTTTAGAAATGTCCATTAATGACATTTCTGGATAAATCTGTTGCCTAAAATCATGTAAAGCAGGACAGTCCAATAAAATCTGTGTTATCATCCAAACTAAACCATCATGTGATTCTGACTTCAGTGAGCGTTATTGTGTTCTGGTGAATGTTTAAACAGGCTGAGAACTGAAGAGTTTTAGTTCTGATCAGTGTAAATGGATTCCTATGGTGTCTGTATATCTTCAGCTGTGTGTGTGTGTGTGTGTGTGTGTGTGTGTGTGTGTGTGTGTGTGTAATTCAGCAGCTCTTCAGTCTGAGGAATAATCTGATTTCATCTGAAGAGAAACACTGACATCTGCTGCTGAGACTCACACTGCACACGTTCCGGCATCAAGCAACGCCACGCATGTGTTTTGGCAACTGTTTCAGTGACTATATTTTGATTGACCAAAATGTTGACAGTCCTTTATCTGGTTTACAGATCAGATATCAGATGATTTCTCTATTCACACACACACCTCAGACTAATGCAGCGGGTCATTTAAGATTTTATTTTTATTTTAAGTTTCATTTGGTTTGCAGCAGTACACATTCAGCAATGAAGAGAAGAATGACGCCTCAGGTTAAAATGAAAGAGCATATATTATATATTCAGAATGTATCTGTTACTATAAAGGCTCTACAAATATGAGAACTGAGCTGCGGAAAAAGTGAGACACAAGAAAAACATTTATGTGATGAATTTAATGGTTCGAGCCAGAATAGATAACACATTAAAACTGTTCAAAATTACTTGTGATTAAACTAAGGTTAGACTAAAGTCCCTCCGTCATTATGTGATCATTTCTAGAATTATGAACCGGATATTCTGGCAAACACCATCCAAGTGTAATAACAGATCAGACCAGTTATATTTCTGAAGTCTAAGATCAAAGTCACATAAGCATTCTCAACAGTTATCACAGAAGTCAAAGCACATTTGTGTACATTTTTAAAGCAAGAGTACAAACCTAAAACTAACTTTACAGTGCTATATCTGTTTGACATACGTGTGTGGATTATATTGTAAATACGAAATTGTGAATTTGAGCATTTATATTCTGAAAAGTTGAATTGTGATTAACTAAACTCAGTTTTGCTTGAGTGAGCGCTACTCACATTTCCTTCAGAACATGTACAAATCTAGTCTGATGTCCTGAAATTAATCATTTTCATATTTTATTAAGTTTTAGTGTTATGCCTTAACATATTCATGGGTTTGCTATAATTGCTGGTAAAATGAGCCAGATAAATTCCAGTTGTTTTATATTTATATTTTACATGTTGTGTCTGTTAATACTGTGAACATTTATCTCAAACAATTAAAAGGTATTATCATACACAGACACTTAGAGATGTATAGTAAGTTGTTTCTACTGAGATCTGGGTGTTGTCACTTGATTTTAATGAAAAATAAATCTGTTCTTGACATCCCTTTAAAAACCACACAGCAGCAGAGTAATGCCACTCACTCCAGTTTACACTGTGGATCCTCCAGTATATGCAAGAGCTGCTTCACTCCTGAGTCTCTAAAGTAATTCTCACTCAGGTCCAGCTCTCTCAGATGAGACGGGTTTGATCTCAGAGCTGAACTCAGATCAGCACAACCTCCGTCACTGATACGACAAGGTCTCAACCTGTTAGTGTCTGAGAAACAGATGAACCCTTTCAGTCAGAATACAGTGAGGATCAGATCATCAGACAATCACACACAGACATAAAGACGTACAGTTATTATCCAAGCAAGTAATCTTGTATCCAGTATCCAAGCAAGTCTATGTGATTTATTTCTTCCCATTTTCTATTAAATAGATACATATTACCAGAGGGGTGGGAGTAAGTCACTAAATGCAAGTCTCAAGTCAAGTCCAAGTCTTAACATTGCAAGTCAAAGTCAAGTCAAGTCATTCTGTTGTAAGGGTCAAGTCAAGTCAAGTCAAGTCATACTCTTTGTCAAGTCAAGTCAAGTCGCAACTTAGTCATCAAGTCATACCAAGTCACACACAGGCTCGTTTTACACATTTTTTAACTCTGGGACTTTTATTACTTATTTAGACACAGAGGGCTGATGGGTTACAAAAATAAATAAATTAACTTGTGTGTAATAAATAAAATATCATTAAGAAGCACTTTAAATGCTCTAAAATAAAAAAAATTAAATGAACACAAGTAAACAAGAATTAATAAAACTTTTCCCATCTTGTGCTAGCCCTACATATAGTTATTTTGCTGTGATGTCCCCTATGAAAGTGTAAACTAAACAAAAACATTCAAAATTTCAATTTAATCCAATTAGGCCAACGTGAACACGCTTAAAAAGAACTAAGAACATATATCTGTGAATTTCATATTACTGTAAGTTTTTCAGACAGTAGAATGTGCTGATGTTCCCTTCTCAGGAGGAGTCAGAACTACAGCTGTTAAACTGGATCATTTCTATCTATGAATACCCTGATGTATCTGTGTAAACATGGAGTGAACATTGTCACGTGCCCCCATCTCAACATATAGTAATAATACCTATAAGTGTCCAGGGACGCAAACACATGTGGTCAAAAAAAAGAGAGGTTATCGAAGCCCTCGCCCCGCAGCAAATTTCCAGATACTTACATAATTGTGATGAATTTAATCCTTTTTAAGTTATTATTTTGCAGTGTAAGATTACAGTTAACACCTTTAAATATTACATAAATGTATTATGTATGTTTATTAAACTTAATGAGTGTATAAATCAGCAGCAAAAAGTAATTCTTGAAAAAAATCTGCACAGTAATTTTATAAAAACTAAACGTTAATAAAAACAAATGACTAATAGTACTCTTATAAAGTTCAATCAGGCAATCATACATTTCACAATTTTATATTTATATATTAATGTCAAGAATTCAGAAGTGTATATATTTATATAGCCTACACTACACAGAAATAATATACAATTAAATTATGCTTATTTTAAATGTATTGAGCAGGCTACGTATAAAAAACAAAGGCTTTTAATAATCTTTCAGTGCGCAAAACCATGATAATATGAAACGCTTCAAAACAGAGCGCACAAAGCGCGTATGCGCATCGCGGGTGCAGAATGATGTGCTCAAAGCAACATGGAGTCACAGTGTTCAGCGCTGCGCTGCGCTAGTGCGCATTTAGAAGATCACGGCACAAAGCGAAGAAATGTCACAAATCCTAGTGTATATCTGTCCAACAGTTTATTGATCATTTGTTTCACAGTTTTAAATTCCAGTTATTGTGCGTTTGATGCCGATTCATAGCCCTTGTGATGTGCGTGATCTAACAAGCACACGGTAGTGAGTCGTTTAAAAACAGCAACAAACTCCAACAAAATAAAGTCATTTTATGCAAATCCACAGCCTTTTATCTACAGATCATGCATTATATTGCTAATATATCATATTGGAGAGAGTTTTACCGTGCATCCAACCGGAAGAGGCGCGCGCGCTGTTTGAATACTGAATGGAGAATGATTGACAGCCGCAGAGGAGGGAAAAGGAGTTGCCGTAAAAAAAAAAAAAAAATCACAATAATTGAAAAAAATTATTTTCCACAAGTCATTTCAAGTAAATAGGCACAAGTCCGAGTCAAGTCTAAAGTCACAAGGAGCAAGTCTAAAGTCAAGTCGAGTCTTTTCAGAGATCTAGTCAAGTAAGTCTCAAGTCCAGAAAATTGCGACTCGAGTCTGACTCGAGTCAAGTCATATGACTCGAGTCTCCCACCTCTGCATATTACACATGTTCATTCCTGTTTATATTTATTATACTTTATTACTGTATTATACTTTATTACAACATTTACTTTACACATATGAATATGGACACTTGTGTAAAACAACCAACAAGCACATTTAATAAGCAAATAAGCTTTGGTAGTGCAGCTTTAAAGCACAATTTAGGTATGATTTGACTATTGTAGGGTTAATTATTGGTCATCTACACCTTATAGAACACTTATCATAAATACTTTATCTGTATAAAGCTGGTAAAGGGGGACTGATCTCAGAGTTGATCTCAGAACAGCACAGCTACAGAAAATCAGACACAATCACAAAGAAAAGAGTCTGTGTGGTGAAGAATGTGTTTCAACATGCATGGATTTACAATGCCAGAATTAGAAACGTACCCCAGTTTCTCCAGTTTATACTGAGGATGTTTCAGTAGATCTGAAAGCTGCTTCATTCCTAAATCTGTAATGACATTCCCACTCAGGTCCAGCTCTCTCAGATGAGACGGGTTTGATCTCAGAGCTGAACTCAGATCAGCACAACCTCGGTTACTGATATAACAAGATCTCAACCTGTGAGTGCGAAGAAAACACATTAAATGATGTCTGGAAAAATGTATGGGAAAAACTACTATAACTAAAGATTAAAGTACTTCCAGTCTTTACTAAAACAAATATATGAAATAAAGCCAGTGACGCTCACTCCAGTTTCTCCAGTTTACACTGAGGATGTGCCAGTAGAGCTGAAAGCTGCTTTATTCCTGAATCTGTAATTTTATTCTTACTCAGGTCCAGCTCTCTCAGATGAGATGGGTTTGATCTCAGAGCTGAACTCAGATCAGCACAACCTCCATCCCTGATATCACAAGATCCCAACCTGTGAAACAAGGTCCAAGACACAGGGAAATCCAGGGAGACAAGCAGAAGATCAAAACCAACACACAGGGAACCAGGATAACGCTCAGTATTGCAGTGACATTATTATATAATGTGCTGGTCAACTAGTCTAAAATTAAGAAACCCCTAGAACACAGTAAAATAAAAAATATATACAAAAAAAGATAAAAACATAGGAACATTGTGTACAATTAAGATAATAAGCTAATTTATTTATTTTCCAATATCCAAATATAATACTAAATAACACAGGGAAAAGGGCTTCTATTTGTGACGTGCTGTCTTTGCATTTAAACATTTTACATTTTAAACAGGACACACATTATCGGAATAAATGTTAGCCAATATAAACGTATTTATATAAAACAGTTGACAATGAATAGACAGGAGTCCAATAATAGCATAACGAATCACTTATTCTAAAAATAATATAAAGTAACGTTATAAGTCCCGAATCCGACATAATGAGGGCTGTGTTAACAGTAAAACGTCCGTCATTTAACGAATTTTAAAAGCAGGGATGGATAATACAAAATGCTTTTTGACAAAAAAAATCAAGCAAGAACAAAATTTAAACTTAGCCCGTCAATTTTCATTTTACAATTATCTTCTCGCTCTGTGCGCGTGTCCGTGTTTGTGAGAGAGCTCGCGCAGCACTGATACAACGGTACTTTTTAATCCATAAGTAACTAACGCGCTAGTTTTCATACAAAATAAATATATGTAACATAATTAACACATAATTAGCCCCTCCTTGAACTGCCACCTTAACGTGGTGGAGGGGTTTGAGTACCCGAATGACCCTAGGAGCTATGTTGTCCGGGGCTATATGCCCCTGGTAGGGTCTCCCAAGGCAAACAGGTCCTAGGCGACAGGTCAGACTAAGAGCGGTTCAGATCCCCCCTTATGAAGAAATTTATTCCAAGGACCGTGACGTCGCCCGGTATGGCGCAGCCGGGGCCCCACCCTGGAGCCAGGCCTGGGGTTGGGGCTCGTATGCGAGCGCCTGGTGGCCGGGCCTCCCCCCACGGGGTCCGGCCGGGCTCAGCCCGAAGGAGCGACGTGGGGCCGCCATCCCGTGGGCTCACCACCTACAGGAGGGACCGTAAGGGGCCGGTGCTTAGGGAATCGGGCAGCAGTCGAAGGCGGGGGCCTCGACAGCCCGATCCCTGGACACGGAAACTAGCTCTAGGGACGTGGAATGTCACCTCGCTGGCGGGGAAGGAGCCTGAGATTGTGCGTGAGGTTGAGAGGTTCCGACTAGCGATAGTCGGGATCACCTCTACGCACAGCTTGGGCTCTGGAACCACACTCCTCGAGAGAGGATGGACTCTTCACCACTCTGGAGTTGCTCATGGTGAGAGGCGGCGAGCTGGTGTGGGTTTGCTTATAGCCCCCCAGCTCAGCTGCCATGTGTTGGAGTTTACCCCGGTGAACGAGAGGGTCGCTTCCCTGCGCCTTCGGGTCGGGGATAGGTCTCTCACTGTCGTTTGTGCCTACGGGCCAAACGGCAGTGCAGAGTACCCGGCCTTCTTGGAGTCTCTGGGAGGGGTGCTGGAAAGTGCTCCGACTGGGGACTCCGTCGTTTTACTGGGGGACTTCAACGCCCACGTGGGCAGCGACAGTGACACCTGGAGTGGCGTGATTGGGAGGAACAGCCCCCCTGATCTGAACCCGAGTGGTGTTCAGTTATTAGACTTCTGTGCTAGTTACAGCTTGTCCATAACGAACACCATGTTCAAGCATAAGGGTGTCCATCAGTACACGTGGCACCAGGACACCCTAGGCTGTAGGTCGATGATCGACATTGTAGTCGTTTCATCTGACCTCCGGCCTTATGTCTTGGACACTCGGGTGAAGAGAGGGGCGGAGCTGTCAACTGATCACCACCTGGTGGTGAGTTGGATCCGATGGCGGGGGAGGAAGCTGGACAGACTCGGCAGACCCAAGCGTACTGTGAGGGTCTGCTGGGAACGTTTGGCCGAGTCTCCTGTCAGAGAGATCTTCAACTCCCACCTCCGGCGGAGCTTCGACCGGATCCCGAGGGAGGCTGGAGATATTGAGTCCGAGTGGACCATGTTCTCCACCTCCATTGTCGAAGCGGCCGCTCGGAGCTGTGGCCGTAAGGTCTCCGGTGCCTGTCGAGGCGGCAATCCCCGAACCCGGTGGTGGACACCGGAAGTAAGGGATGCCGTCAAGCTGAAGAAGGAGTCCTATCGGGCCTGGTTGGCTTGTGGGACTCCTGAGGCAGCTGACGGGTACCGGCAGGCCAAGCGGACTGCAGCCCGGGTGGTTGTGGAGGCAAAAACTCGGGCCTGGGAGGAGTTCGGTGAGGCCATGGAGAAGGACTATCGGCTGGCCTCGAAGAGATTCTGGCAAACCGTCCGGCGCCTCAGGAGGGGGAAGCAGTGCCCTACCAATGCTGTTTACAGTAGAGGTGGGGAGCTGTTGACCTCAACTGGGGATGTCATTGGACGGTGGAAGGAATACTTCGAGGATCTCCTCAATCCCGCTGTCACGTCTTCCATTGAGGAAGCAGAGGCTGAGGGCTCAGAGGTGGACTCGTCCATCACCCAAGCTGAATTCACCGAGGTAGTCAAGAAACTCCTCGGTGGCAAGGCACCGGGGGTGGATGAGATCCGCCCTGAGTACCTCAAGTCTCTGGATGTTGTGGGGCTGTCTTGGCTGACACGCCTCTGCAGCATCGCGTGGCAGTCAGGGACAGTGCCTCTGGGATGGCAGACCGGGGTGGTGGTCCCTCTTTTTAAGAAGGGGGACCGGAGGGTGTGTTCCAACTACAGGGGGATCACACTTCTCAGCCTCCCTGGGAAAGTCTATGCCAGGGTACTGGAGAGGAGAATCCGGCCGATAGTAGAACCTCGGATTCAGGAGGAACAGTGTGGTTTTCGTCCAGGCCGTGGAACACTGGACCAGCTCTATACCCTCTACGGGGTGCTAGAGGGTTCATGGGAGTTTGCCCAACCAGTCCACATGTGCTTTGTGGATTTGGAGAAGGCATTCGACTGTGTCCCTCGTGGCAGCCTGTGGAGGGTGCTCCGGGAGTATGGGGTCCGGGGCCCTTTGCTAAGGGCTGTCCGGTCCCTGTACGACCGAAGCAGGAGCTTGGTTCGTATTGCCAGCAGTAAGTCAGACTTGTTCCCGGTGCATGTTGGACTCCGGCAGGGCTGCCCTTTGTCGCCGGTTCTGTTCATAATTTTTATGGACAGAATTTCTAGGCGCAGCCAGGGGCCGGAGGGTGTCAGGTTTGGTGACAACACGATTTCGTCTCTGCTCTTTGCGGATGATGTTGTCGTGTTGGCCTCATCAAGCCAGGACCTTAAGCATGCACTGGGACGGTTTGCAGCCGAGTGTGAAGCGGCTGGGATGAGAATCAGCACCTCCAAATCCGAGGCCATGGTCCTCAGTCGGAAAAGGGTGGCTTGCCCACTTCAGGTTGGTGGAGAGTTCCTGCCTCAAGTGGAGGAGTTTAAGTATCTTGGGGTTTTGTTCACGAGTGAGGGAAGGATGGAACGGGAGATTGACAGACGGATCGGTGCAGCTTCTGCAGTAATGCGGTCGATGTACCGGTCTGTCGTGGTAAAGAAAGAGCTGAGCCGCAAGGCGAAGCTCTCGATTTACCGGTCAATCTACGTTCCTACTCTCACCTATGGTCATGAGCTTTGGGTCATGACCGAAAGGACAAGATCCCGGATACAGGCGGCCGAAATGAGCTTTCTCCGCAGGGTGGCTGGGCGATCCCTTAGAGATAGGGTGAGAAGCTCGGTCACTCGGGAGGAGCTCAGAGTAGAGCCGCTGCTCCTCCACATCGAGAGGGGTCAGCTGAGGTGGCTCGGGCATCTGTTCCGGATGCCTCCTGGACGCCTTCCCGGGAAGGTGTTCCGGGCGCGTCCCACTGGGAGGAGACCCCGGGGAAGACCTAGGACACGCTGGAGAGACTATGTCTCCCGGCTGGCCTGGGAACGCCTCGGTGTCCCCCCAGAAGAGCTGGAGGAAGTGTCTAGGGAGAGGGAAGTCTGGGGATCTCTGCTTAGACTGCTGCCCCCGCAACCCGGCCCCGGATAAGCGGAAGAAGATGGATGGATGGATGGATAATTAACACAATAACGTAACACATACGTTTCTCAACACTGAGAATGAATGAATAAATAAACGCCTGTTTCTCCAGACTCGCGCTTATCATAGGCTAATCCACAAATCATAGCACGACTTTCATAATCACTAACGTTAAGCCATAGCGATTTCAAGATTTATAGTTCAGCATTACTTGAGCATTTTATTATTTGCATGACTGAATGATGTCTTCCTCTTTTCTGAGTGACCATGAATAACTTTTTTAAGATAATCCATGCGTTCTGTGTGATCATCGAATCCATAAGATTAAGTTAACTCAACAATCAACTTTCCACATCGACCCCACGCCGTTTACCTTGAGGAGTACTGTATTGTCTTCGCTTATGACATCAGTCAGACGGCGGCCGAGTGGAAGGGGGATCGAGCGGGATTCTTTAATGGTGTCGATTTTCAGTCTCTTTTTAATGATAGGCCTTACACATCTGTCAATCATCCCCGCTTGCTATTTGGGGAATGAACCCAGCGCTGTGATTGGTCGAACTCTTCTTCTTTAGCTGTTGCTTGATTTGAGGACAGTGCGTGCACAGAGGCGTCACCAGGTTTTTGCGTAGTTTAGAGTGACAAATCGTACCAGCGTACTTTGAAGTCAAAATGCGGATCCGCTACGCAAAATGCGTACAGGTTGGCAGGTCTGCATTTGGTTATGGGAAGTGTAGTTCATGATGGGAAAGCACTACAGGAGTACACTAGCAGCACAAATCCTCTGGTGGTTATCCTGGGCACTCCAGCTGGTGGGTGTAACACTTCCAGACTTTACTAAAACCAATATATCAAATAAACACAATACCACTCACCTTAGTTTCTCCAGTTTACACTGAGGATCTGCCAGTGGATATGAAAGATTCTTCACTCCTGATTCTGTAATGTTATTCTCACTCAGGTCCAGCTCTCTCAGAGACAGGTTTGATCTCAGAGCTGAATTCAGATGAGGCCAACCATAATCTTTGATATCACAAGATCTCAAGCTGTGAATGTGAAAAGGAGCATGTGTTAATGTCCTGTGAGAATAAAGATTCAAGTAATTATTAAGATCTAATCTACAATAATGAGAATCAGGCAAGTTGGATTAAGTTCACCTGAAACAAACTGTTTATCAGATCCATCATTAAACCTCTTTTGTCTCTGTTGACATGTTGCTTTGATATAATGAACAAATCTGATATAGATATCTGAAAAATGATATAGTGAATAAATCTGTCTATACTTCATGAAATTAGGGGTCAGCAACTTTGTGCCATTTTTGTTTTTTCTAGTTAATCGCTGGACACACACATTCTTCCTGGCTTATATCACACAAACACATTTATAATTAAATAAATATATTGTATACAACTATTTTTAAAGGTTTAAGTGCAATAGAAAAATCAACTAAATCTCAAACTTGCTTATTTAATTAGTAACACAAGACTGACTATTTATTATTTCTGAAGCAATTTTTTTATGAAATGTAAGTTAAGTTCATTTTAAAAACAGTTTTGCAGTATGGCCGTACTGAACCCCACCACATGCATTATTGATTATTGCTGTAGTTTGTGCATCTCATGATTTGTGTGTGGAATGTAAAGGACTTTGTATTCCTAGTTAAAAATCTCCAACATTGATATCAGTAATTTATTTAGCTTTGAAAGCTACAGCAGATCACACTGTCCTTCACTCAATCCCGCAGAGTGACTGAAGCGAATCAGACTTGTGTGATTCACACTTTAAGTACAGCTCTGCAACCTTGATCTGAGTCAGTTTCAGCAGCTCATGATGTGCAGCGCTCGTGCAAACGGTTAGTCAGTGTTTCCCAATCCTGGAGCCCCAACACTGTCCATGCTTCTCTAATCTGACACCCATCTGAGGCCTTTGAGTCTTTACTAATGAGTTGATCAGGTGTGTTTGATTTATGAGACATCAAAACTGTGCTGAGGGAACTCCAGGACCAGGATTGGGAAACACTCCCGGCTCGCTTCTGCTGACTAACAGGTTAATTCACACACTGTAATGATGATGACGATACTTTTTATTTATATTGCGCTTTTCTCATACCCAGAGCGCTAAATAGTATTTATAGCACACAAGTTAAGTTAGGATGTGTGTCTATGAGAAAAGATTAACTCTAAATAAATGAATACAGTTATCTCGCTATTACTCATATGTCAGTGATTAACCCTCTGTGTGCTGATATTGGCATGTGAGCCACAGGTTGCCGACCCCGAGCTCTAAATAAACAAATTGTTGATTCCATCTAGACCAGACAGGCTCTTAATTACTCAACTCACACCAGTTTCTGTAGTTTACACTGAGGATGTTTCAGTAGAGCTGAAAGCTGATTCACTCCTGAAGGTGTAATGTTATTCCCACTCAGGTCCAGCTCTCTCAGAGACGTGTTTGATCTCAGAGCTGAACTCAGATCAGCACAACCTCCATCACTGATATTACAAGATCTCAACCTGTGAGTGTGAAGAAAGGGGGAAAATGTTTCTCCATCTTCATGTGTATCTGACAAAAAATAAACTTTCAAAGAAAATAACCTACTTGTTGAGCATAACTAACAGGTTCACTCTGTCTTCATTCAAATAAATATATAAATTAAAGCCAGTGACACTCACCCCAATATCTCCAGTTTACTCTGAGGATCTTTCAGTAGAATCTTCACTCCCAATTCATTCATCTTATTCTCACTCAGGTCCAGCTCTCTCAAAGACAGGTTTGATCTCAGAGCTGAACTCAGAACAGCACAACCTCTGTCACTGATATCACAAGATCTCAACCTGTTTTCAGTGAATAAAGTGATAAGACAATGACAAACTCACTCAGAGAGCAAAGTGTGTGTGTGCTTAGACTGCCAAGATATAATCATTTACACAATATAGTATCAGTGTTCAAATTGGTAACACCGGTTTTAGTGCTGGTTGGACGCTAGCTGGTGTTATGAAAAAAATAAAATAAAAATTGTACTAAATATTTTTTTATTAAACTGAAAAAATAAAGCAAATACAATTTTCATTTTAACCAAAAATAAAGGAAACATGAGCGGTGAGGTGTAAAAGTAGTGCCTGTGTGGAAATATCAATGAACTGCTCGTGCCTCTACTTGTGTCCTTAAACCAAATCAGCAGTTAAATCATAAACAGCTGTTAAATAATTCAAACAATGAGTAAATAAAACCATAACTTGAGTTTATTATTAATTTGTGTCTTGCAAACCGAAAACCGCCTGGTGGCAGCCAATCGCGGAGAGGTGCAGCTAGAGTTGCGTATCGAGAACCGGTTCCATTTTAGAACCGGTAACAAATTTCCAAAACACGGGGATTCGATAAGACGAACGCATTTCGATTCCGCTTATCGATTCCTGACTTTGGGGCCGTTCACATATCGCGTTTTTTGTGCGTGCAAATTTGTTATGCGCTCATAAAATAAGTGCAGTGCGCTCGTTTGTCCAGGCGCACCTATGCTGCGGCGAGATGAAAACATCTCAACATTTTAGAATGCCGCAAGCGCACACAGGTCATGTGACAAAAAACAACCGACCTTTCCGTGACAACATCGAAAGCTTGGCCGAACAGCTGATCATAGCTGGACAGGGCGGGTTTTTATTTCTCATCTCCATAAATATCTAGGAGTAAAGCTAATGCAAGGGCTAGAAATCAATTAATCCTTTGCTGATACTTCCTCGTCATCATGGAGAGCGCAGTTTATGGTTGCATAGCAACGACAGACGCCACGGGAGAGC
Organism: Abramis brama; assembly: GCF_963993115.1. NCBI lineage: Eukaryota > Metazoa > Chordata > Actinopteri > Cypriniformes > Leuciscidae > Abramis > Abramis brama. Next base: position 33,512,950 of record NC_139982.1, read on the forward strand.
AAGCGCTTGTGGAAAGGAGACAGCGGCGCGGCCGCGCTTTCCACGCGTTTTTAGACGCGATATGTGAACGGCCACTAATAAATAATAAACTTGAGAATCTATTGGTTTTGTTTGGCTTAAAATGGAGATCACGATTACATACATCAGACAATTACACAGAATAACATGTTCCAGTCTATTTTAAAAAAAAAAACAACTAATTTGAATCATTAACTACAACACTTTTAAAACAAATTAATTCAGTTTTTTAATGAATCTCTTGAGTCTTCTTGAATAAATCATTAAATGAAAAAAATAATAAAATTTAACAGTCGATTTTTGCCACCTACTGGAGTAATAATGTAATCAACATAATCTTTATTTGAAGAGACATAAAATTGGAGGGAGAGAGGAATTCGTTCCCTACATGGATTTCACCTCAGATTCATTCAAGGTTTATTTTTCATGTTATATCAAGTGTACAGTTGTACAGTTTCATTGATTGCATCTTGAAATAAAAATGTACATGTTCTGTATCACTCTGTGTTGTGTGTGTTTCCTTTTTCTGTTTAGAAGAGAACTGAGCCTTTAAATCTCCTTTATAAGGCATAACTAGTCCTCACTTTAGATGAGCTCACAAAAAACAGTTAACTGACAACTACTAAATGCTTTATAACTACCTGAATTAATCATGAATTACAGTAGAAATGTGTGTTAATAAAGCATTTATTCACACACTGAGTAACTATTAATACATCTGAATAATAAGATGTATAAATGTACATTTAAATCGTTTATTAATCATTTACTTACACTTTCTAAATGATTTTATGAACCACTAACAACTCCTAAATAACTTGATTGTAAATTATGTTATTGTTAATTTAGAAATGATAAATTGATCATTAAAAAAGTATGAAAATACAATTATTAAACACATTATAGATATGCTTATAAATCAAGAATAAAGCATTTATAGCTGTATTTATAAACTGGTTAATGTCTATTAATATTTTATAAATTATAAATTAACTATTTACTAATGCTTAAGTAATGATTCATAGCATGCAGTTATTATAAAGTGTTACCCAAAATTCTTTTGATAACTTTTTGCCGTGAGGGTCTCTAGATGATGCATGTCAAGGTTCGAGCAAATCAAACAAACGGCCTACGAGGAGTTAGAAAAAGTAGATTTTTTTTAAATAATCTTAAATATTTAACAAATGATTTGATTCTTGAGACAAACTCATTCAGAATGAGGAGATTTAACATATGATATGAATATTGTGTGTGTGTGTGTGTGTGTGTGTGTGTGATACATTGCATGATATAGGGTGTAAAATGTGATAGCGCCACCCAGTGGCTGTTTTCTTTCAAACTTTGCACAGACCTCTAGAACCATGAGTCAAACACAGCCACCAAGTTTCTTTCCGATCGGCCTCCATTACCCTGGTCTAATAGGTGCTCAAACTTTATTGGCCAATGGCAGTTTTTTCACGATACACGAATATCCTTGTAAATTATTATGACAACTTGGACAAAGACACTGCATGCCAATTTTCAAGACAATTGGACTAACGGTTGCATAATTAAAGCGGTTTTATGGGGGTTTTTTTGTATTACACCGCCACCAAGGGGTGAATCGACACTTTTTTTTTGCATGACCGCAGAATAAGCTCTTACATTAGTATGTCACAAATCTGGTCACTGCACTTCCGGTTGGTCACCACCAGAGGTCGCCCACTCACAGCTTGGACTCTTGCACTTCCCTATAATCCCCATCATTCATTGCATTGATGACACACACAGCTGATTCCACTAATCACGCTCACACCTGAGAACTATCACACACTATCTCACACTCTTTATAACACATACACATCTTCGGTGCTTGGCCCACGAATACAATAGGGTTTCAGCATTACATTCTTGAACCCCTAAAAATACATTGAACAGTGATAGATTGTGTTATTTTGTATTAACAAATATGCACAACACCACTCACCCCAGTTTCTCCAGTTTACACTGAGGATGTTCCAGTAGATCTGAAAGCTGCATCACTCCTGATTCTGTAATGATGTTCTCACTCAGGTCCAGCTCTCTCAGATGAGATGGGTTTGATCTCAGAGCTGAACTCAGAACAGCACAACCTCCATCCCTGATATCACAAGATCTCAACCTGTGAGTGCGAGAAATACAAATATTGTGAATACAATGAGAACCAGGTAATTATTAAAAACAATTGTTGAAAGGTATTTTAGAGACATACATTTTTTTTTCTAAATATGAAAACAGCCATTTTAAACATTAGTAGTAATTTATTGTTACTGCTATAAATTTAATAATTTAAAACGTATTTGTTCTGAATTTTCTGATTTGAATGGTGAGGTGTTTTGACTGTAAATATCAGAGGTGGGAGACTCGAGTCATATGACTTGACTCGAGTCAGACTCGAGTCGCAATTTTCTGGACTTGAGACTTACTTGACTAGATCTCTGAAAAGACTCGACTTGACTTTAGACTTGCTCCTTGTGACTTTAGACTTGACTCGGACTTGTGCCTATTTATTCGAAATGACTTGTGGAAAATAATTTATTTCAATTATTGTGAATTATTTTTATTTTTTTACGGAAACTCCTTTTCCCTCCTCTGCGGCTGTCAATCATTCTCCATTCAGTATTCAAACAGCGCGCGCGCCTCTTCCGGTTGGATGCACGGTAAAACTCTCTCCAATATGATATATTAGCAATATAATGCATGATCTGTAGATAAAAGGCTGTGGATTTGCATAAAATGACTTTATTTTGTTGGAGTTTGTTGCTGTTTTTAAACGACTCACTACCGTGTGCTTGTTAGATCACGCACATCACAAGGGCTATGAATCGGCATCAAACGCACAATAACTGGAATTTAAAACTGTGAAGCAAATGATCAATAAACTGTTGGACAGATATACACTAGGATTTGTGACATTTCTTCGCTTTGTGCCGTGATCTTCTAAATGCGCACTAGCGCAGCGCAGCGCTGAACACTGTGACTCCATGTTGCTTTGAGCACATCATTCTGCACCCGCGATGCGCATACGCGCTTTGTGCGCTCTGTTTTGAAGCGTTTCATATTATCATGGTTTTGCGCACTGAAAGATTATTAAAAGCCTTTGTTTTTTATACGTAGCCTGCTCAATACATTTAAAATAAGCATAATTTAATTGTATATTATTTCTGTGTAGTGTAGGCTATATAAATACATACACTTCTGAATTCTTGACATTAATATATAAATATAAAATTGTGAAATGTATGATTGCCTGATTGAATTTTATAAGAGTACTAATAGTCATTTGTTTTTATTAACATGTTTAGATTTTATAAAATTACTGTGCAGATTTTTTCAAGAATTACTTTTTGCTGCTGATTTATACACATTAAGTTTAATAAAAATGCATAATACATTTATGTAATATTTAAAGGTGTTAACTGTAATCTTACACTGCAAAATAATAACTCAAAAAGGATTCAATTCATCACAATTATGTAAGTATCTGGAAATTTGACATCACAGCAAAATAACTATATGTAGGGCTAGCACAAGATGGGAAAAGTTTTATTAATTCTTGTTTACTTGTGTTCATTTAACTTATTTTTATTTTAGAGCATTTAAAGTGCTTCTTAATGATATTTTATTTATTACACACAAGTTAATTTGTTTATTTTTGTAACCCATCAGCCCTCTGTGTCTAAATAAGTAATAAAAGTCCCAGAGTTAAAAAATGTGTAAAACGAGCCTGTGTGTGACTTGGTATGACTTGATGACTAAGTTGCGACTTGACTTGACTTGACAAAGAGTATGACTTGACTTGACTTGACTTGACCCTTACAACAGAATGACTTGACTTGACTTTGACTTGCAATATTAAGACTTGGACTTGACTTGAGACTTGCATTTAGTGACTTACTCCCACCTCTGGAATATATATATGCAGATTTACACTCTCAGACAAGTTTTCAGCAGCTGCTATCCGCTCCAGTGGAATTAAAAAAAATGCAAACAAATGTATCCATATTCCTAATATACTCAGCCAAAAAAGAAATGTAAATATTTGAATGGACATTCAACAACTGAGACATAAATGGAAAATGTTTTAAAGACAATTGACGAACAGAAATGGAAAAATGAGTCCTTGAACTGGGATTTAAACCAGTATATCATTTCATACTAATATCATCTATTATACCTAGCATAACTTGTATTACCGTATACCATGGCAAGCTTAGTGACTCCTACTCACAACCACTGTCCTTCCACTTTTTACTCTTTTGTTGTTTTTCACAGCAAAATATAAACAACAAAAGTATTCCTTGTGAAACATTCATGACCAAAAACAACACCACTCACCCCAGTTTCTCCAGTTTACACTGAGGATGTTCCAGTAGAGCTGAAAGCTGCTTCATTTCTGATTCTGTAATTTTATTCCCACTCAGGTCCAGCTCTCTCAGATGAGACAGGTTTGATCTCAGAGCTGAACTCAGATCAGCACAACCTCCATCACTGATATCACAAGATCTCAACCTGTGCGTGCGAGAAAACAAATTAAATACAAATGTCTACAAAAGTATAAAAGACAAATTACTTGTTAACAAGATCTCAGATCAGCACAAGCTTTGACACCAATTCTAGACTGATATATCCTGCATTCAGGTGTTAACAAAAATGTATTCCTCGCACCCCACAATAGGTATCCATATACTTATACAGGGCTGGAAATAAATGAGTTTTGCGGAGGGACGGCGTTCCGGAGAACGGTTGCATGTATTCCGGTGTTTTGTGATTGGCCGGAATACATGCAACCAATGCTTTTCTATTGTCTGCATCAACTCGTCCTTACAGAACCTTCGACTGACAAGAGTTACACCAGCTCAATCACTAGGTGCAGACTTTTGTAACGATATTAGCTCAGGGGGGAAATATTAATAATAATCCATAATTACTAATTATGATTAATTATTAATATTTGGGTCAGTTAATTAGATTAACTTTGAGGTAAGCCAATTAATATTACAATCAATTAATCAGTTCTAACAAACTCTTTGATTATTCATTTATTCTAAGAAAAGTGTATCTTTCATGGTCACTGAAAAATAATTATTCCTTAGCATGTACAGCAATTAGAGCATACTGTAACAAGATCAAGATCGTAAAAGGGACTTTGTATGCAAACAGAGGATCAGAAATCAAATTCATAATTGTGCACAAGTTTTATTAACTAAATCACAAACATAACTGAACTAAACAAACAAACATACATACATACATACATACTTACTTACAGTACATTCATCCATACATACATGTATAGGTAAAGTGGTGAGTGTTATGGAACCTGAAGCAGGAAATAGAACTCTGGTGCAAGATCTATTTTAGTATGAAAAGAACCATCAGCTGATCATTTTCAGAGCACCTCATTAAATTGATATTTAATGTATAAATATCCCCAACGTGAGGAGTACAGTGGAGGCCAGCAGCACAAACACAAAAAGTGGGCTGATCTAGTGAAAAGGCCTTTTTAAAGCTTGACGAAGGACAGCCCTATGCAGGCTGGTTCACTCAATGAGAAGGGTAGAATTTCTGGCGGGAGTTTCCTCTGTCACCAGGATTTACAAGCCTTTGTCTTAAGCGTGCTCACTCGGACTGGCATGCTGGATTGGTGTTTAATGACACTACTAAGAAAGATTCTTAGTAATACTAATATGTTGCACAGCTATTGGCATATCATGTACACAATCATTTCGATCTTCAAAGTACCAATTTATCGAGACCAAACATGGTATAAGTGGGGTACAATGACTGTTGTTCCTGTAATAACTACATAGTGTCAAAGAGATCATAGTATCAACAGAATTATTAAAAGACAAAACACACAACAGTAAATCATTCTCAAAATGTTCTGGAATGCATGTTAATTTCATGTTAGTCAATTCATCAATAAATTAATGCAGGAGTCTGTTTTGCAGATTGTTTCTGTCTTTCCATGGTCTCTCTCTTGCATTTGGCCACATTCTTTAACACCCATAAAACCTTATCTGATCATGGTCATGACAACTAGGACCATCTTGGCCTGTTTGGGGGATGGGACGCAGATCCCATAGAAGTTTGAAAGTTTTTATGGTACATGTACCAAATGTGTGTCTGATTTGGTCTCATTCGTTACACTTTTCAGATGAAAATCTGAACGGATACCAAATGCGTATTATAGGCTTTTCATGGCTGATTGAACTAAATAAGAGCAATGTTTAAACACTGAATTAAAAATGGGCTACAGTATATAATCAATCAATTTTAAACATTATGACAGTTAAAGGATTTTTATGCATTACACAGCTCATATGTACTGTACTGTATTTACTCACTCATGTTCTCCAGATGTTTTGACGGCTGGTCGAAGCTTCAGTTCCTCTGATTGATGATATTTAATCTCATCCAGCTTCTCTTCTGGGTTCAGCAACACACTCATCAGAGCTGAAGACTCATCAGGAGAGAGTCTGAGTCCAGATTTCAGCTGGGTCTTTATCTCCTGGATTAGATAACGGTCATCCAGCTCTTTCAAACAGTCGAACAGGAGACTGCATTCGACTGCATTTTCTGAAGAGGAATTCATGATCATTGTTTTGATGTGTTGAACTGTGTCTTGACTGGATGAAGAGCTTGTTCTCTGTGTCAGGAGGTCGGACTCCAGTCTGAAACCCAGTAAGAAGCAGAAGAAGAGATCCATCTGTTTTTGTAAAGCGTTGTTCATCACTTTCTGGAGTGAATCATAGTCTGTGAAGCTCTGGAGAGATCTCTGAGCTGGAGTGGGTTTCCTCCATTAATGACATCAGCCGCATACAAAGCTGCCAGAAACTCCTGTGTTCTGTGATTCATGAAACAGAAGGACTTTCTTTCTTCATCTATCACTTTTATGATTGATGAGCTTGCTTTAACACGTTCAGCACTGAGTTCATAATCTTCATCACAGAAGAGAGAGTTGGCCTTTACCAACAGGTCAAACGCTATTTTCCCCAGAGCGATGATGGTCTCTCTTCTCTCTCGACTCAGGTTCATCTGAGCTAACAGGAGTTTGCTGTACATCTGAGTGAGAGTCTTGGGGAAATCTGAACCGCCTGTTCTGATGATTTCCTCTGAAATCGCTGCGATGATTCTGCAGTAATCTGGTGAATAACACATGCTGTTGATGCGTGGAGATTTCTGGATGAGGCTGATGACTTTATTGGCCATTCTGTGATCACTGATGCTCTTTCTGAAATACTCCTCCTTCTGTTCATCAGCAAAGCCCTGGATCTCTGTCACACGATCTATAAACCTCACAGGAATCTGACTGGCTGCTGCCGGTCTGCTGGTGATCCAGATCTGAGCGTTTGGAAGCAGATTTCCCATCATGAGGTTTGTCAGTAGATCAGAGACTGAGGCTGGTTTGATTGGATCTGTAATCTTCTTTGTGGTTTGGAAATCTAGAGGAACTTTAAACTCATTTAGTCCATCAAAGATCAGCATGATCCTAGACTCAGGATTCAGATGTTCAGTGTTTTCACAGTATCGCTGCAGAAGATCCATGAAGCTACACTCCTTCACCGTCTCTATGATAATGTTCAGCTTCTGGAAAGGGATCAGAAATATATATTCGATGTCATGGTTTGATTTCTCTTCAGCCCAGTCCAGGATGAACTTCTGCACAGCCACAGTTTTGCCAATGCCAGCTTCACCCTTCATCAAAACGGTCCTGGTTTCAAAAATGTTGTTGCTTATTATTTCTTTTTTATTATTGATGTGAGAATCTGGTTCCTCTGTGATGTGCCGCTCAATGAAGACATCATTCAGTAGTTGTCTTCGACCAGGTGATATTTCTTCACTCAGATACCGAAACTCCTCCATCAGTCTCAGTTTGAACGTCTCTGATACTACAGACACACAAACACAGTTCAGCTCACATGCTTTTCATTTATCACATTTACATCAGTAACATTATCTAGTCTATATAAAGAATTTAAAACACTCAACACTGAACTAGAAGTCACTTCTGTGCTACTAGAGTTTGGATAAAAGGCTGGAACAGCCAACATATTTAAAGGAATGATCCATGTTTAAAACTGTATTACCTTCTTCTGTGAAACATGAAGACATTTAGAAAAATGACTAGAAGTGGTTTGATATTGTTTGGTTCCCAGTGCTCTTCAAAATATCGTCTTTTGTGTTCTACAGAAGAATGTAAGTCATACAGGTTTGACATGGGTGAGTAAATAAATAGTAAATGATAATTTTGGGGTCTACTTTCTCTTTAAACTCTGCTGACAGTATTTGTCGCATAATGTGAAGCAACATAGTGCCATAGACCTAGTCTGTGCAAAGTGATATCCAATCTATCAACTAATGTAATGCAATCTACCAAAGCAGTAGTGAACTAACCGACTGGAATTATGTTTGTAACATAAGTTTATTCACCTAGAACGGTAGTCTCACCCCGAAAATGAAATTCTTATGAAAAAGAGGCACATACTCTGAAAAGATTTATGAGGTCCTGGAGACCAACAACTCTCAGAGACAGTAGAAGGGATCGAGTGACCCTCTCCTTTGAAGTCAATGCCTGCAACACACACAAATACAACTCTTGTTGTTATTCACAGACCACCACAATCAACAAAAAGTAATTAAAAAAAAGAAGATGGGCAGAAAAAACATTTGACTCACCAGTAATCAAACTGCCCTTTCCCTAGAGGAAATATTTGATAATAATTAAAAACCCAAATAAGAAGTTACCGTTTACTCATTCTCATAAAGCTTCTCATGTATTTTTTCTTCAGCTGATAAATGATCATCATACCTCTGAGACAACTTCAGTGACGTCACTGTATACGGTGTAGTCGAGTTTCCCCAGCGCTGCACATCTGATCTCATACTCAGTTCCTGCCCTCAGATCAGTCAGAGTAACTGTGAGTTGATCCTTCAGCACAAGTTTACATCTCCAGACTTTATCCGGCTTACGTTTGTACAGTATTCTGAGCTCCACTGTTTCAGGACATGATGGAGGAACCTTCAGATCCACACTATTATCTTTGACCTCTTCAGTGATTGGACAGGCTGGTTTGGATGGAGGAATGAAGCAAACGGCTTCATCACATTCACTTTCATACAGCAGAATGCAGGAACCTGGATTATTCTTCATTTCCTTTGAGGACACAATGAACTTGGCTGGTTTACGGTCTTTTGAATCAATCAATTTCTTAAATATCTTCAAGTTGCTCCTCAGTGTCTTTTGGATCTCAGGAGTGAGCCAAGACTTCTGCTCTGGATCAGGGCTGTTCTCATCAGTTTCTACATTTGTTGAAGGATTCAGATAGATGGTTTGTTTATGAAGAAGAACATCTGAGCAGTTCAGTGATGTGAATGTGTAGCAGACCAGATTTCCAACCTCCAGATCCATCAAGATCAGATCAATGTTGTCTTCTACCTGTGCACCAGCATCCTTCAGCTGTCTGAGGACTGATTTAATGATATTAGACTCTCTTTCTCTCTCTTTCAACCATTCTGCCAGGTCTCGTCCTCTGAATGGAGATTCATCATGTTCTTGTAGAAGATCATTCAGGTCAGTTTCCTTCATCACGTCTCCACGGATGTTTGGCAGCAGAGAGCCGAGTTTCTTCACAAGGTTCAACTTGTAATTGTAGCAGTTTTGCTTCATTTGGAGGATTTTATCATGGAATTCAGCAGAAGTCGAGGCAGGCGAGTCTTTCAGAAGATCATTGCATTTCATCTCAGTTATATTCAAACTCTCAATCACTGATTCAGTTTTAATGATTAGATCCATGCTGATCTCCTTCTGAAGTTTGGAAGCTTTTGAGAGAAGTTTGTCCAGAGGAAAAAGCCAAACTCTCAGAGGACCCGCCAGCTCTTTCTTTTCTCCCAGCAGGTTTGGAAGATCAGTGAAAACTTTCAACGCATCTTCAAAAGAGGTCGGGTTAGACGGTAACTGGAAGTCACCATAAAATGTGCATGTGAATTTTTGGACTGCGTTCTTCTGAGAGTCATTCATCTTCAGATTAACGTTTGCATCTACTGAAATTAGTTTGAGCTTCTCAAAGGCCACTTTTGCTTCTCCTTCTACTGTCTTTATTTCCTCATCTGAGGAAACTTCTCTATCAAACACAAAGCAGGCGTCTGCTCCATACAGCACTGCTGTCACCACGTGTGTCGCTGCGTCATTATCAAACACCTCGTGATGAACTATATTTTCAGGTCTCAAGTAGTTCATGGTCAGTTCTTCAAACCTGCTGGTTGAATGATAATGAAGCGTCAGTCTCTGCTGTTTGAAAGACTTCTTGGTGTCGTTGAGATATTTGGCTGCTCCTGTGACATTGATGAGTCCACCTAAAACACTCAGTTTCAGAGAGCCGTCAATGTTCAGTAAGCTTGATTTGTCCTGAATGGAGTCTGAACCCGTGACGTTGAAATTTGTGTTAATTTGGGGATGGACTAGTAAACTCTGCTTTAGCTTTTCTTGATCCCACAGTGTGATTCCTGCAAAAGTATAAAGTGTTTAATACAGTCGAGTCATTATTTATGTCTATAAACACAATATTGATTAAATGATCCCACTGTAGGGCTATGTGCATCTGTTGTGTAAAAAATAAAAGCTTTCTGAAGTGTGCTTATATGGTACATGCTTATTAGGGTCACTTTGCCTACCAATAGACACTGGAGAATGCATGATCAATCTCCTTTGAAATATGAGTCAACATAATTGGTCTTTGCCACTTACAGCAATGCAGTAATTGATGTGCAGAAAAACCTATGAGGAAGTCTAATTAACTGATAATCATTAATTTTGTTCACAATATTTATTCACTGCTGCAAATTATATAATCTACAAAACTTTTGCCCTACAATACCCAGAGCACAAAGAAACAGACGGCTGAACGCAAGTTGACTTACGCCAGAAGAGTAACACTTGACGATGTATGACGTAGATGTAGGAGTAGCGTGAGCTTTGGCGCCTCTTGCAGTTCTAGCAAACAGGGCAACCGTTGTGCGTCAAGGTCAAGGGTTACTCTTTCTCCGTAAATTGTTGCGAATGGCCGTCTGCCGGAAGCTAGTTATTTTAGTTGATAAAGTTTTAAATATTTTTTACACATCGCTTCACTTCAGAAGGCCTTTATTAACCCCTTGAGATGTGTGGAGCACTTTAATCATGGATGTATGTGCTTTGATGGACAAAAACATACAGCCATTCACTGCCATTATAAAGCTTGGAAGCACCAGGACAATTTTTAATATAACTCTGATTGTATTCGTCTGAAAGAAGAATGTCATATACACCTAGGATGACTTCAGGGTGAGTAAATCATGGGCTAATTTTCATTTTTGGGTGAATTATCCCTTTAATGTTGGCAATATGGAGTGGCATTGTTATGGTGATGCGGAGGAGATGAACCCAAATGCAGACAGAATGCAATATACACGGTTTATTGATACAACTAGACAGAATAAACAGGAAAACAAAACCCACGAGGGGGCAAAACAAGACAGGATAGACTATTTTGGACTGACAAGACTAAACTAAGACTCAGACAAAAAACTAGCAGCTAAGACAGGATCAAACTCTTCTTTCTAGACAAGACTTTCAACAGGTTACTCACAGATTGTTTCACACAATGAATGACAATGAACCGGCACAGGACAGCAAACACAAGGGGATTAAATAGGGAGAAACTAATGAGGGAAACAGGTGACAAGGGTAAAGCAATGATGACTAAACGAGGATAACAAGGGGGCGGGGCGAGGAACGAGACAACACAAGCACATGGCCCAGCAAAAGGCCATGTGTGAGAACATAAAACATGGGTCTGTCATGATCCTGCCTCAAGACCAGGGAAAATCAAAGACTAGAAGGCAGAATCATGACAGGCATGGCTCTCTGTGAGCTTCCTCGTTAAGCAGCCTTAGCATGAGGTAATATTACCTCCTCTCGTTTAGAGAGTCTTCCTGACGAATTCTGCAATCCCTGACCTCCGCCTGGATAGCTTTGTCCAGTGGCATGATTCTCTGAGAGCTCTGTTCTTGGTAGGGCTGTCTCTAGTATAATAGGTAGTTAGGCCTCCTCTTGTGCAAGTCATCCTGTTGAGTCCTCCGCCCATCAGAGACCCTCTTTTCCAGCTGAGCTCTCTTAGGCTGAACATGGGTGATACTGCCCTTTACTGAGAAGGGCCTTATACTAAGTACTCCTTAGAATTCAGTGTACTTTTGTATCAAGTAACAATGCTCACTGTAAGCCTCCCTGATAGGTTAAGTCTAGTGTATTAGCTAATAGTCCCCTCAATTAGAGGGTCATTATGTAGAGTACTTTGTTTCTTAAGGCGGGTATACACTGTGCGATTTTCGTCCGATTTTGAGCCGAATTCTGACTCGTGCGACTCTTTTTCGGGTCGGGCCGATTTTCAGCTTTGTCGTGTGTCGTTTGTCGTACAGTGTTCGTACAGTGTACAGGGGGGAAAGAGAGGCGATTAACCTCTCACGACCGGCAATCGTATGGTCGGATGAATTTCTGGCATGTTAGAAATTTTGGTCGCTCCTCGTGACTATATCGCACAGTTGAAGCAGTGATAAGAACCGATTGCTCTAAACTCTGTGTTTTTCCCTCACTGCGCCTGCGCGAAAACATTTCATTGCAGCAAAAAAAAAAAAAAAAAAAAAAAAAAACGAAAAAAGGGAGATCTTTAAGTTCTGTAGTTCAAAGCTACAAATTACTGTTGCTTACCTCCAGTTTGTGTTGCAAAATGGATTAACCATTACCCACTTCTTCCAAGCCACTTGCCTCTTTTATTGTTAAAAAATGTTTTTGAAATAAAGCTGTTTTTAATTTTCATTGATGAATTATTGCAGTGTTCGGACATATTATAGACTGTTAATAATTAATTATATGTATATAATTAATTGTAATCGACCTAAATGTTTTAGACCATTTTTAATGAGGAGAAGTATAAGCTTCTAGCCTATGTAATATTTTATTATCCTCACAGCGCGTTGGTTATGCGGTGATGCGCTATGAAATTGTTGCGTGGCAATTTAATTATAGCCTATCACTTTAATAGCCTAGGCCTTCCCTAATAATAATAATAATAATAATAATAATAATACAACAATACTAGCCTACTAATAATTTAATATATAAATTGGAAATGCTAAATCTTCTTGATATTGATAGCTGATGCTTGTTTCGACAATATCTCTGGATAGGCTAATTATGATATCATCCATAGGCACAACCCGGCACGAGGATTTATCGCGCTGATTCGCGCATATTTCACACGCATAGTGTGAGCAGTCAAGTCGCAGCTCGACGTTCGGACCGTACAGTGTGAGCACATAAATCCTGAGCTTTGGCTTTACATCGCATGCGATCTACTCGTTCAGTGTGAGTAGGTTCCTTGCTGAAATCGCACAGACATCGCACAGTGTATGCCCGCCTTTAGGGCTCCGCACAATCTGCAGTCTCGAGTTGTTAGGCTGTGAGCCTCCTTAAGATACTCCTGTAGGCTAAGATTGGTTCTCCCCTTGTTAGAGGATCAGTTTGCAGAGTGCCTTGCTCTCTACAGCCCATATAGCAGTATTGTCTAGTGATGGGCTTTCAGCCTCCTGGATAAACTGTTTTTGGGCCGAGTCTGTGTAGTGCTCCCCTCGTTTGAGAGGGTTGGTATACCTGAGTGCTTCTCTCCCTGGGGATAGTTAATGGTAGATCTTCTGGGGCCTCCTTTAACAACATAATTATGTCAAATTGAAGGACTTTCTGTAGGCCTCTATTATAAACTTACTCCAGTGAGTCGGTCAGTTCTCCCCTTGTTCTAGATGGTCATCATGTAGAGCAGAGTTTCAGAATTACTCCCCTCGCATGGAGGGTCGATATGCAATGCCTTCTCATTGGAGGCCTCTGAATCTAGAGATTCTGCTTAGGCAGACAGGTTGTAGGCTGACCAGGCTGATGGTGAATCTGGTGAATCTAGGGGTTGATGCTTTAAATCCCCCTGAAGTGACAGACCTGGTCTCTTTGCAAGCCTGGCCATATTCCCTTAAAGGAATCTTTCAGTATGTAAATGATTCCAAGCCTCTGAGCTCTGACCTTGGGCCGAGTCCTAACACTTGGCCCAGCAAGGACTTTCCTTGTTTAGGGTATGTAGGTTGGTCAGTTGCCGTAGGGAATAGTGTCACTGACAGCTTGCTGGTGTGTACCTTTGGGGAATCTGACTCTGACAGTGAGGTCAGGAAAGTCAGCTTTTTTAGTGCTTAGTCACGGCCAATAGGGCATGTACTCCCCTCAGCATGACGGAGTAGGTATTTGTTCCCCATAGATGTAGTGCGGGTTTCCATTCAAAGGGAACGTCTCAGGTTGTAAATATAACCTAGGTTCCCAAAGAAGGGGAACGAGATGCTGCGTCTCTTTCGGGCTGCCTGTCCCGTCTCCTTCAGATGAAGAAGGGAATGACGTGTTCCTCAGGAGCCCTTTTATACTCACGGTCACACTGGTAGAGACGTCATGGGCTGTCGCTGGCCAATACAATTATAGCTTCAGACATCAGTCACGCTGAAGCGTTCCCCATAGTGTCTCGTTTCCTTTCTCAGGGAACCTCTTTTACATCTGTAACCCAAGATGTTTTTTGTACCTGGTATCAGAGCATCTTTCCTGCAGTCATACAGCATCCCCAGCTGGAAGGGTCTCCCTAGAGCCGCTGTTTCAATCACGTTCACTCCCACTGTAGCCATTCTAAACACACAAACACACACCAGTTACTGATCCTGAACACTTATTTTAACTCACTGACTACCAGTATAAACCATAGGCTACTGCTGCAACATTAGGCATAGAATTAAATTATATAATTTAATTATAATCAGAATTTGAATTGAGGTGGCAAACAGGATGCAGAATTCCAATTCTAGTTTGAATTTAATGATGCAGAATCACAATAAACTGAAATTAAAATAATTTCATAAAACTAAGCGTAAAAAATAGAAACATGTCAAGACAAAGTTTGAAGAAAGGATTAATAAAGGCTTGTCTGAAAGTAAACAGAAGTATAAATACATCTTAACATTTGAAGGTTTTTTAGGCTTTACAGACAGAACTGTTTGATTGGCTGCTTTTATACACTATAAAAAATATTGTTTGTGATTTTAATGGTAAAAGACTGTAAAAATGCTACAGTAAAAAAAAAAAATATATATATATATATATATATATATATATACATATGTAGGGTAGAACGGGGCTAAAGGCCCCTTTGACGTTATTCTTCTCTGATTCACCAGATGCACAAAAACTTGCCGCAGCACTTTCCTAAACATCCGCTTTTCAAGATGCACATGGAAATTTGGCTGATCTGTGACGCGATTGCGAGCAGCAGCGCAAAGTAACAAAAATCTAATATTTGATGTTTTTTAAAAGTTGTAGATTTAAGTAGCAAATGAGAATCGATAAAATGAATGTTTGTATTTTGAGACAAAGGTCTTAATGGTTTTCAGTTTTATTCAAGTTATGATTAGATTCAGATGGTAATTATATTAAGTTGAGTGTCCACCTTAGAGATAATACCCATATTTATAATGAAACAATCATATTTAAAAATATGATATTAATCATATCATATAATTAAAATATAATGTATTGTTACTACTGTAAATCTATATTAAATTATTAATGGATCTCCTTCAATGCTTTCAGAATCTTTACTTTTTAAAATATATTGTTATTAACATATTTTAATGATAGTATATTTACTGAACAAAAATTAATAATTTTATTTATCCAAAAAACAAAACAAAACTGAAAATAGTACAAACTTTGCTAAAGTGATTATTTTGAACAAATATTAACTTGGACATCATTAAAAACACATTATTTTAGCTACAGTATTTGTATCAATAGGCTACTGTGTGTATTTTGCCTCAGGCTGTTGTTTTTTCCTGTGTGTTTGTGGGATAAAAGACAAACCTCGCCACCTCAAACATTAATAAGATTTTTAAACAAACTGAATCACTATGATTTATTTTCACACAAAATCTGTTGCTCCATCAATGTTCAATACAAACATGTATATATTTTTTTTCATTTGGGAATATTAAAAAGGCACATTTGTCTTAAGGTGTGTCTTTAGGCCCGTTGTACATTATTTCAGCGATGAATCTTTGAGCCAGTGTGTAATTCTCTCTGAAATTAAATCTTTCATGTTGTTCGCTTACCTGTCCTCCTCGGCGCTTCCGCATCACCACATGAAAGGTTATCTCGTGTTTGACGCCTATTTCTATCTAAAGATATTTTTATGATTTATTGAGAAAATTAAATTATCTAAATCAGAAGATTAACAAATCGCATTGCCGTCTGTAAAGCCACATCTCCAAACTCTTATTATTATTACGTAGGCCTACCTGAACTGTTTTCTTTCCGCGGTTGTTCTCTCCTCGGACTGTCTTGCTTTCGCTTTCAGTTCCTCTCTAAAGTGTGTCTTTAACACGTGACAGCAGAAACAGAGGTGAAGTTTGACACGTTCTGCTTCCCGTAGTGACGCTCGCGCGGCGTTTGCTTTCTTCATCGCAGTCGAACTGGATTAGATGTGTAATATCTGTAAATGTAAAGTCTAGAGTTATTAATGTCGAGTGCTGTTAAAGAGCAGCGTGTCTGATAATTTATGATCCACAAATCTGTTTTCAACAAAGAGAGAGTGAATAAATTAGTTTGGCTTATTTTACTGACATTCTTCTATTGTGTTTTAGAGTTACAGCCCTGGCAAAATATTACCAATAATTCTTCAGTTTTTCTATTATTATTTTTTTCTTACAGTTAAAACACGTATTATTATTACGTAGGCTACTTGAACTGTTTACTAAACACAAAAGAGAAAGGTGTTTATTTTGATGATCTGGTACTAGAACACTTTACTGAACACCACTATTACACGCTTCATTGTTCATTAGTGTTTTAGACCTATAAGAGAACTAAACACATACAGTATAATGTCATATATATAATGTCACACATGCACAAGTTTAACAGTCTTTTAAAACTCCAGCATAACATTACAGGACAACACACATATTGAAAGAGAAACTGATTTACTGGCCAGATTGAGTGAAAGATTAACACTGAATGTCAGGATGAATGTGGCCAGAATATCTGAGCATCTCCTGAAGCAGACGAAGAGATTTCACTGTCATGATGACGGTCTGGAGAATGACCAGTAGATGAAGCTGTTGCTCAGGAGAACACCGTCACACACACACACTCACACACACCAGCAGAGACACTATAGAGTTATCTAGAGCTACAGAAGCTGTGGAGCTGAACATGGGACTGTGAAATACTAAACTTTATACTGTCTGATGAGCAGGACTCTCAGATATGAGGATCTCCACTTATAACCGTATATAGGGTTTAATATGTTTAGATGTACAGTTGCGGTTCAGAACGGGTTGGAGGTTCAGAGCTCCATCAGGACCAGAAGTGGATTGTTTGTAATGAACAGTAAACTCCTGTGATTTAAAGAGTTGAAGGTGAAGTTTCTCCGGGTGTAAAGCAGCGCTGAGTTCTTCTGCTCCTGATCTTCTTCTGCGTGAGAGAGTTTTAATGCATGGATGCCTTGAGCTTTAGCGGCCTGCAGTTACTCAGAGGCCAGATGCATGATGGGATTGAATGGACTGATCTTCATACTCACTGGTTCAGTTCAAGCACAGGTCAGACTCTTTAACTAGACTAACCTGTCAGTGAGTAATCTATCGGCCCATGTGTGTGAATGTCCATCTTCAGAAAACACACACAGACAGTAACGGTTTAGAGACACAGAAAGAGTTTTCAAATCATGAATCACAAGCTTTATTGAAGATGTTCAGATGAAAGTTTCATTTCTTCTCTTGCCTGTTGAATCTGTTTTGTGTTTGAGAGACTCTGGAGATGATCATCTCTGGTTGGTTTCGGTGTCTTCTGGATCTGAAAGAGGTTTTAGAGGAACTTGATCAAACCCAAAGACTCTTTACACACACACAATATATCTGACTAAATGACAGTCATTAACAACTGTTGAACATCTTTACAATCTACAACTGCATTATATTCAGAGTCCACAGACCCAACACTGCTGAATAACAGCAGAATATCACCATTAAATATCAGCAATTATAATACTGGAACATTAAGCACCAGTTATCAGTTATAACATACAAGGTTCAGATTGAATCTAAATCTAAAATAAAACCTTAACTTCTGGCCCAAACACAGATTGAGGAAATATGGATGTTCAGTGTCTGTCCAGTTCTGATCAACTCCATTTGAGCAAAGCATTAAATTACACACATAAAGCCAAACAGGGGGAGATCACATGACATGAGCAATAAAACATGACTGAGAAATCTGACCTGAAAACATGAACAAATCTAGATGGACTGATACTTATGAAAGTGGACAAAAGTAACAAAAGCTTCACTTTATTTTCCAAACAAACACTTTGTCCTACAGACTGTAAAGTTTGAGATCATGTGATCACAGCCGACGGACACAAGAACCACAGCAGAGATGAGGAACAAGCAGCAATAAAAGCAGGGGCAAATAAATAAAGCATTAAGTTAACATTAAACATTAAGTGCATTAAAAAGTACAGAACATTAAAAACAGTCTAAAACTAATTGGAACATAACATTACTAAAACTCACTGCATCAATAAATACATAAACTTAAATGTAACATTTAAAAAAACAAAACAAACAAATGGATAAAACCAAACAATTTTAAATGGCTAAAATGAGCTTGCGCTTCTAAAACAGGAAATAAAACTGAACCCCATAATATAAAAACAGTTCAAAAGAACAGTAAAAACAGTGGTGAGGAGACGGAGGAGGCCGGACGAGGAGATGGAGGCAAAAGTTTAAATTGAAACAAACACAAGTGATAATAACAATAATAATAATCTTAATCTTTTAGTGTGGGGCCCAGAAGCTGCTCCGGGTCCAGGAACCGGGGGTTACGGGTGTGGGAAGCCTCTGGAGTGTGGGAGCTGCGGGAATTACGGTCCAGAAGCCTCTTGGGTTCCGGCTCCGGGAGCTGTCAGGGTCCGGGAAATGCTGGAGGACGGCTGTGGACATCATAGATCAGGTGTTAATGGGGAAAGGAATCAAGCTTCAGTGTGAAAAGCTACTGACAGTCTAAGCTTTAGGGGAGGGTGCGAGTGCGAGTGTACCTGAGAGGCCTCTGTGAGGAGGATGGCCACGGCTGCTTTGAGGAGCCGCTCATGGGGAGGAAGGAGCGACCCCCAATTTCACCTGGTAGGAGAACCTGAGAGACAGAGAGACCGTGAGGAGAGTGGATGACAGGTGTGTGAAACGTGATCATGACCGTGAGGACACAATGAGATGAGGTCCTTTTATTTTGTGATTAATTTTAATTCCTTCCTGTAAAGCACTTTGAATTGCCATAGTGTATAAAAGGTGCTCTATAAATACACTTGCCTTGTGAGTGAGTGTGTCTCTGGGAATTGGGGGCCCGTCTGCTCCACCAGCTCCAGAACCAGCTCCTCCCCATGAGGAGTTAACCCTGGGTTAACCCTAACCTCTGTGAATTGGGGAGCCCAGTCAGCGTGAGCTCCTCCCCATGAGCGGCTGCAAATCTCCGCAGGCCAGAGAGGGAGTGATGGTGCAGGCAGTCCTGCAGCCGTGGCCGTCCTCCGAGTCTCTGCTAGGATAGAGAAACTCTAGATTATATCATGTGACACACAGAAAATGAAGCAGATGGGAATAAAAGCGTGTGGTTAGTAGTGTTGGGTGATATGCTCCATTTCCATATCGTCCTATCGTCAGCCTGTGAGATCGGCGATACACGATATTATCATGAGGGGGGCGGGGCTTATTTGATTATTAACTTGCATTTTTACTCATTAATTTGCTTGTTTTATTACTTTGTTTTATATATAATAATATTTTTCTATTTTGCTAAGGTGGAGTCACCTATTAATAGGCTAGATCTCGTTATTTCCAGGTATAGTGAGGTGTATCTGAGTATTTCAGCGGGAAATTTACAGACATTATCCTCACATGCCGTTACACATGCAGCATTTCGACTAGCCTACTTCTACACGAGATGAGACGACGATGGATATAACGGTATAGCGACTATCTTCATTTACTGGCTTAATATTTCTCTTGTGGACCTACATTAATGACAGTGGAAAAATTAGAGGAATATTTCTTGTTAAACAAGTGATTGCCATCTGTGAAAATCAAAAGCAGCTTCTCATTTCAGTGATTATTAATATTTTGTAATTGTAATGTTTTTAGTGTTGTCATTGTTTTGTTAATGTGCTATGGAGTCGCTACAGGTTTACTGCGGTGCGTCTCGTCTGTTTTACCTGGAATAACAATGGAAAACAGTCCCAGACACTGATGGCTACTAGTCGGAGTAGTTTTAGCACTATTAGTGCATTTCTCTGTTTCTGAACGAGTCTCTGCTGTGAACTAAACCCTCATGCTCTTCACTAGCTGTCAGTGTCAATCATCTTTCACAGAGACTAGATTACAATCACTGGTGACGGTTCACAGATTAATAGAGTATCATCTGAAGGGGACCGTTGACCATTATCGTCACACTGTTTCTGTGGTGTCAGTCGTTCTCTCACCCTCTCCGGCAGCGGCCCTCTTCTCCTGAGCTCCTCCAGAGCCGATCGGGTCGTTGTCTCCCTCGCCGCCCTCTTATTGCTCCCCTCAGCAAACTCCTCCAGCCCAACTCGGACCCGTGCTGTGAAAGGTGGAGGAAGGAGATGGAGGGAAAGGGGAGGAGAGTAGAGGGAAAGATGGAAGGAGATGGAGGGAAGGTGGAGGAGCGTAGAGGGAAAGCTGGAGGAAGGAGATGGAGGGAAGGGGGAGGAGAGTAGAGGGAAAGCTGGAGGAAGGAGATGGAGGGAAAGGGGAGGAGAGTAGAGGGAAAGATGGAGGAAGGAGATGGAGGGAAGGGGGAGGAGAGTAGAGGGAAAGATGGAAGGAGATGGAGGGAAGGGGGAGGAGAGTAGAGGGAAAGATAGAGGAAGGAGATGGAGGGAAGGGGGAGGAGCGTTGAGGGAAAGCTGGAGGAAGGAGATGGAGGGAAGGGGGAGGAGAGTAGAGGGAAAGATAGAGGAAGGAGATGGAGGGAAGGGGGAGGAGAGTAGAGGGAAAGCTGGAGGAAGGAGATGGAGGGAAGGGGGAGGAGAGTAGAGGGAAAGATGGAAGGAGATGGAGGGAAGGGGGAGGAGAGTAGAGGGAAAGATGGAAGGAGATGGAGGGAAGGGGGAGGAGAGTAGAGGGAAAGATAGAGGAAGGAGATGGAGGGAAGGGGGAGGAGCGTTGAGGGAAAGCTGGAGGAAGGAGATGGAGGGAAGGGGGAGGAGAGTAGAGGGAAAGATAGAGGAAGGAGATGGAGGGAAGGGGGAGGAGCGTTGAGGGAAAGCTGGAGGAAGGAGATGGAGGGAAGGGGGAGGAGCGTTGAGGGAAAGCTGGAGGAAGGAGATGGAGGGAAGGGGGAGGAGAGTAGAGGGAAAGATAGAGGAAGGAGATGGAGGGAAGGGGGGGGCGTTGAGGGAAAGCTGGAGGAAGGAGATGGAGGGAAGATGGAGGAGAGTTGAGGGAAAGCTGGAGGAAGGAGATGGAGGGAAGGGGGAGGAGCGTTGAGGGAAAGCTGGAGGAAGGAGATGGAGGGAAGGGGGAGGAGAGTAGAGGGAAAGATAGAGGAAGGAGATGGAGGGAAGGTGGAGGAGAGTTGAGGGAAAGATGGAGGAAGGAGATGGAGGGAAGGGGGGGCGTTGAGGGAAAGCTGGAGGAAGGAGATGGAGGGAAGGTGGAGGAGAGTAGAGGGAAAGATGGAGGAAAGAGAAGGAGGGAAGGGGGAGGAGCGTTGAGGGAAAGCTGGAGGAAGGAGATGGAGGGAAGGGGGAGGAGCGTTGAGGGAAAGCTGGAGGAAGGAGATGGAGGGAAGGGGGAGGAGCATTGAGGGAAAGCTGGAGGAAGGAGATGGAGGGAAGGGGGAGGAGCGTTGAGGGAAAGCTGGAGGAAGGAGATGGAGGGAAGGGGGAGGAGCGTTGAGGGAAAGCTGGAGGAAGGAGATGGAGGGAAGGGGGAGGAGCGTTGAGGGAAAGCTGGAGGAAGGAGATGGAGGGAAGGGGGAGGAGCGTTGAGGGAAAGCTGGAGGAAGGAGATGGAGGGAAGGGGGGGGCGTTGAGGGAAAGCTGGAGGAAGGAGATGGAGGGAAGGTGGAGGAGAGTAGAGGGAAAGATGGAGGAAGGAGATGGAGGGAAGATGGAGGAGAGTTAAGGGGAAAGATGGAGGAAGGAGATGGAGGGAAGGTGGAGGAGCGTTAAGAGGACGAGTGGAGGACTGAAAACAAAAACGAGAAAACGAATGATCCTATGCTATGATAGACCACACATCGACTCTGAATGACAACACACATCTAATCAACACTAAAAGACGAAAGACGCCATGCTAACACTAGCAATGCAGTCGAGAGCCTCAACACTAGTGTTACAGGTTCAAGATTCACTTACTGATGATCAACAGGTTACAGGAGTAAACTCACAGAAACAGCAGCGGCTGAGAGAGTTCGTCACTGGATGTGTGACCTTAGACCGTGTAGAGGTCCAGTGCGGCCCTCGCTAATGAAGGCGACCTCCTTCCTCTGGCTGTACTGGAAAATAGGAGACGGATGATCCATTTTTTGTTTTGTTTGAATCTTGTGTTCATGTTCATCCGTGTTTCTTTTATGCATTTACTGGCGGCTAACAAACAAAGGTTGTAGGTAAATTAGCGCCACCTACTGTGCTGGAGTTTTGGCTCCAGTATTGGAGTCTCGGATGGTGCTGGTGGACGGCTGTGAAAACAAAAGAGAAATTATGATAGACCGCACATCAACTCTGAATGACAACACGCATCTAATCAACGCTAAAAGACTAAAGATGCAATGCTTACACTAGCAATGTAGTAGAGAGCCTCAACACTAGTGTTACCGGTTCAAGACTCACAGTGTGTCACTAGATGTGTGTGTTACCTGTGCTTCACTAGATGTGTGTGTTACCTGTGCTTCACTAGATGTGTGTGTTACCTGTGCTTGACTAGATGTGTGTGTTACCTGTGCTTCACTAGATGTGTGTTACCTGGGCGCGTGCTTCACTAGATAACTAGATGTGTGTGTTACCTGGGCGTGTGCTTCGCTAGATGTGTGTGTTACCTGGGCGTGTGCTTCACTAGATAACTAGATGTGTGTGTTACCTGGGCGCGTGCTTCACTAGATAACTAGATGTGTGTGTTACCTGGGCGTGTGCTTCGCTAGATGTGTGTGTTACCTGGGCGTGTGCTTCACTAGATAACTAGATGTGTGTGTTACCTGGGCGCGTGCTTCACTAGATAACTAGATGTGTGTGTTACCTGGGCGCGTGCTTCACTAGATAACTAGATGTGTGTGTTACCTGGGCGCGTGCTTCACTAGATGTGTGTGTGTTACCTGGGCGCGTGCTTCACTAGATGTGTGTGTGTTACCTGGGCGCGTGCTTCACTAGATGTGTGTGTTACCTGGGCGCGTGCTTCACTAGATGTGTGTGTTACCTGGGCGCGTGCTTCACTAGATGTGTGTGTGTGTGTTACCTGGGCGCGTGCTTCACTAGATGTGTGTGTGTGTTACCTGGGCGCGTGCTTCACTAGATGTGTGTGTGTGTTACCTGGGCGCGTGCTTCACTAGATGTGTGTGTGTGTTACCTGGGCGCGTGCTTCACTAGATGTGTGTGTGTGTTACCTGGGCGCGTGCTTCACTAGATGTGTGTGTGTTACCTGGGCGCGTGCTTCACTAGATGTGTGTGTTACCTGGGCGCGTGCTTCACTAGATGTGTGTGTGTTACCTGGGCGCGTGCTTCACTAGATGTGTGTGTTACCTGGGCGCGTGCTTCACTAGATGTGTGTGTTACCTGGGCGCGTGCTTCACTAGATGTGTGTGTTACCTGGGCGCGTGCTTCACTAGATGTGTGTGTTACCTGGGCGCGTGCTTCACTAGATGTGTGTGTGTTACCTGGGCGCGTGCTTCACTAGATGTGTGTGTTACCTGGGCGCGTGCTTCACTAGATGTGTGTGTTACCTGTGCGCGTGCTTCCTTCGCTAATGAAGACCTCCTGTCCCGTCTTCTGTCCGCACTGGGGAATTGATGAAATCCTCTGATGTTGTTCTCCGCATTTCTTCTTTTATGCGTTTACTGGCGGTGGCAAATAAATGAAGGTTCTAGTGCAGGAGTGATTTCTTTCCAAATGATATAAAAAAAACACAAATTACAATACATAAATAAGAGCTCCAAAGAACAGCGCACAAGTAAACAAAAAAAAATTTAAATTAGCATAAAACAACAAACAGAAACGACAGCTAAAATATCAGGGTTAAACTAAACAATTAAGCTAAACTCCCATTACAATCATGGTTTCATACAATTCACTTCAAAATGCTTATGTATGCAAATTAAGTGTTGAATTTCAGTTTAATTTATTACATTTGTATTTGCCGGAACCAGTACTTTATAAAATAATTTATAATGTCTTTCAGAAGACACAGTGCATATTTTTTTTGCTGCCTAGAGTCAAATATAGATCTTGCATATATTCTAAAATTGAATGATAATATGATTATGAATAAACTCACAGAAGTAAGAAGTCAGAGACTGAAGTAAGAACAGGAGTTGCTCTGAGTTTCTGCAGGAGAATTGAGACCCTGCTGTACTGTACTGAGATCAGCTTTATCTGCTTCCGTCACACCTTCAGCACACACGAAATCACTCAGAAACCTGGAATAAATCACAGCAGAAACACAGAAATATTAGCGTTCCCATTATAAATGACCATAGCTAATGCTAGGAGGAATGAGCACAGAGTAATCGTCGATCAACAGCAGTGTGCAACACATTACAGCAATCTGTGTTATAAAGGGAATCAGACATTTATGATGAGCGCTGAGACTCTAACAGAGAGGAAGATGAGGAAGAGTTTCACCAGGACAGAGACTCACCTGAACAACGGCCATTCTCCAGCTGTAACTCCTCCAGATCTTCTTATATAAGATCAAACCTCTGTCTCTGCCGTTGGAGAAAGAGGATCCTCAACGAGCGTCAGCTGTGTCTCATTATGTCTCATTAACCAATCACATTACAGCTCGGACTGGCTTTACTGGGATCATAAGAGTGTGTAAAGTGGAGAAACGCTGGACTGGCTTTACTGGGATCATAAGAGTGTGTAAGAGTGGAGAAACGCTGGACTGGCTTTACTGGGATCATGAGAGTGTGTAAAGTGGAGAAACGCTGGACTGGCTTTACTGGGATCATAAGAGTGTGTAAGAGTGGAGAAACGCTGGACTGGCTTTACTGGGATCATAAGAGTGTGTAAAGTGGAGAAACGCTGGACTGGCTTTACTGGGATCATAAGAGTGTGTAAGAGTGGAGAAACACTGGACTGGCTTTACTGGGATCATAAGAGTGTGTAAAGTGGAGAAACGCTGGACTGGCTTTACTGGGATCATAAGAGTGTGTAAGAGTGGAGAAACGCTGGACTGGCTTTACTGGGATCATAAGAGTGTGTAAGAGTGGAGAAACGCTGGACTGGCTTTACTGGGATCATAAGAGTGTGTAAGAGTGGAGAAACGCTGGACTGGCTTTACTGGGATCATAAGAGTGTGTAAGAGTGGAGAAACGCTGGACTGGCTTTACTGGGATCATAAGAGTGTGTAAAGTGGAGAAACACTGGACTGGCTTTACTGGGATCATAAGAGTGTGTAAGAGTGGAGAAACACTGGACTGGCTTTACTGGGATCATAAGAGTGTGTAAAGTGGAGAAACGCTGGACTGGCTTTACTGGGATCATAAGAGTGTGTAAAGTGGAGAAACGCTGGACTGGCTTTACTGGGATCATAAGAGTGTGTAAAGTGGAGAAACGCTGGACTGGCTTTACTGGGATCATAAGAGTGTGTAAAGTGGAGAAACGCTGGACTGGCTTTACTGGGATCATAAGAGTGTGTAAAGTGGAGAAACGCTGGACTGGCTTTACTGGGATCATAAGAGTGTGTAAGAGTGGAGAAACGCTGGACTGGCTTTACTGGGATCATAAGAGTGTGTAAGAGTGGAGAAACGCTGGACTGGCTTTACTGGGATCATAAGAGTGTGTAAAGTGGAGAAACGCTGGACTGGCTTTACTGGGATCATAAGAGTGTGTAAAGTGGAGAAACGCTGGACTGGCTTTACTGGGATCATAAGAGTGTGTAAGAGTGGAGAAACGCTGGACTGGCTTTACTGGGATCATAAGAGTGTGTAAGAGTGGAGAAACGCTGGACTGGCTTTACTGGGATCATAAGAGTGTGTAAAGTGGAGAAACGCTGGACTGGCTTTACTGGGATCATAAGAGTGTGTAAGAGTGGAGAAACACTGGACTGGCTTTACTGGGATCATAAGAGTGTGTAAAGTGGAGAAACGCTGGACTGGCTTTACTGGGATCATAAGAGTGTGTAAGAGTGGAGAAACGCTGGACTGGCTTTACTGGGATCATAAGAGTGTGTAAGAGTGGAGAAACGCTGGACTGGCTTTACTGGGATCATAAGAGTGTGTAAGAGTGGAGAAACGCTGGACTGGCTTTACTGGGATCATAAGAGTGTGTAAGAGTGGAGAAACGCTGGACTGGCTTTACTGGGATCATAAGAGTGTGTAAGAGTGGAGAAACGCTGGACTGGCTTTACTGGGATCATAAGAGTGTGTAAAGTGGAGAAACGCTGGACTGGCTTTACTGGGATCATAAGAGTGTGTAAAGTGGAGAAACGCTGGACTGGCTTTACTGGGATCATAAGAGTGTGTAAGAGTGGAGAAACGCTGGACTGGCTTTACTGGGATCATAAGAGTGTGTAAGAGTGGAGAAACGCTGGACTGGCTTTACTGGGATCATAAGAGTGTGTAAAGTGGAGAAACGCTGGACTGGCTTTACTGGGATCATAAGAGTGTGTAAAGTGGAGAAACGCTGGACTGGCTTTACTGGGATCATAAGAGTGTGTAAAGTGGAGAAACGCTGGACTGGCTTTACTGGGATCATAAGAGTGTGTAAGAGTGGAGAAACGCTGGACTGGCTTTACTGGGATCATGAGAGTGTGTAAAGTGGAGAAACGCTGGACTGGCTTTACTGGGATCATAAGAGTGTGTAAGAGTGGAGAAACGCTGGACTGGCTTTACTGGGATCATAAGAGTGTGTAAGAGTGGAGAAACGCTGGACTGGCTTTACTGGGATCATAAGAGTGTGTAAGAGTGGAGAAACGCTGGACTGGCTTTACTGGGATCATAAGAGTGTGTAAAGAGAAACGCTGGACTCGGACGGTGAGCTTCAGGGACTGACGGCTGTCCTGAGCGTGTAGAAATATGCAGATTGTTCTGGAGTTTCTGCTGGATTTAATGCCTAAATCATATCGTTTACACACTGGACTCTTTGCAGTTGTTCTGTGTTTAATATTGCAGTTTGAACGCTTTCATTGCGAATAGACTGTGTTTCTAAAACAGCTCAAAGTCAGTCACTCTCACCCTAGAAATGAAACACTGTCTATTTCATATACAATAATTTAACTATATTTCCTTACGACAATATTTTAATATAGTTCAGACTGAACATCATGTGATTCTGAGTGTCAGTCAGTGCAAGTGTTTTAGTTCAAATCTATTCAGTTCTATTCCTCATCTATATATATATATTCCAAACCCATATTAAATGTGTTCCTTGTGTCTATATATATCAGTTTGGTGTGTGTGTGTGTGTAGTGTGTAATTCTGCAGCTCTTCTGTCTGAGGAATAAACTGAATGTGATTTCAGTGGAAGAGAAACACTGACATCTGCAGCTGACACACACACACACACACACACACACACGATTATCAGACGTGCTGCTTAACACTCAGAAACCAGAGCTTGTCAAACTGAGCTCTACAATGAAAGTGTCATAAAGGGTTTCATAACAATATGATTCATGCATTATATTCCACATATGAAATCAAATCTCACACTCTTGTTCAGTGTCGCCTCACACTGATCAGCTCAGTGAGTTAGAGAGCGCGCGTGTGTGTGTGTGTGTGCGTGTGTGTGTGCCTCCTTCGTGTGTGTGAGTGAGTGAGAGAGAGTGTGTGTGTGTTTGGTTGTGAGTGTGTGTGTTCTGAGACTAATGCACTAACAAAACAATGTTTGGGTTTAATGTTTTAATCTTTTTTCTATTTTTTTCACATTAAAGATAAAAAATGTAAATCTATTTTTCTTGGATTATTTGTTTAATGTGAAAAGCTGCAGTTTTAACAGATGTGTGCAGGTGTTTTACAGCCACTGTTCATCTAGAAACAAGTAATCATGAGTGACATGCACAATGTAATTATTTTTATACATTTAGGAATATTTTAAAACACTGTAGAGTTGAGTGTGTGGTTTTGATTCTTTATATTCCCGTGTTCTGTAGAATAAAGTTATGCGATCTCTGCAGGTCCAGATGAAGAAGATTCAGATTCGGTCACACAGGATGAGTTTATAAAGCCGCTCCTGACAACATCAACACACAAAACACTATCACAAAACACATCCAAGGAAAAGAAAAGGCTCATATATGCACAAGTTTAAAAATTATTATTTATTTATTTTTACAGTTGGTTATGGCATAGCTGTGAATGTCAATATGTTACTGCAGAAAGCTTTCAGACTGAAGTACTGTGATACTCACACTGCTCTCCGTGTCTGTACACGAGTAAACAGGCTTCTAAACTCCTGTGGAGAAACACACACTTTAAGATCCGTTCAGATATGAGCTCACAGAATCATTAATATCTGTCATGAACAAAGTCTCTAAAGCTGCTGTGATCAGAAATAAAACTGATATACCCGTGTGTGGAGCTCTCGTTACTGAAGACGCCGTTCAAGGAACTCTTTGAGCAAAAAATAACAAGTCGTGAGTAATTATACAAACACACTTGAGAAAGACGACACACACTCATACTTCAGTCACAGCTTGTGCATATCTGTACCTCCGATACACTGCGGTCCTCAAATCGACACCAGATTTCATCTTCACATCTGATGTCTGCATTATAACGTCCGCCACCTCGAGGTGTTTTACTGTAGTTTACTACGGCATAGAGCTCATACTCATGGCAGAGAACCTGTTACAGCAGGAGGAATTATCTTCATCATCTTAGTTATATTTTTACATCACAATAGTATATTATTTACTCTTCTTTATCCTAAAACCCACCAATCAGACCTTGTGTTGTTTTTCATTTGTGTCACGTTTAATAAAAGCACAGATGAATTAAAATAGCAACAATTACAGTCTTTGACTTCAGCAAGAAATGTAATGAATTTGAAATGAACCTGAATTCACAAATAAAGCAATGATGACAAAAGACTGTGTGTCTAAAGCGGCTGAGATGTGTTGAGCATTAAACCTAATCTCTGCAACTGACACACAACTGACACGCAACAGACACGCAACTGACACGCAACAGACACGCAACAGACACGCAACTGACACGCAACAGACACGCAACTGACACGCAACTGACACGCAACTGACACGCAACAGACACGCAACTGACACGCAACAGACACGCAACTGACACGCAACTGACACGCAACAGACACGCAACAGACACGCAACAGACACAAAACTGACACAAAACTGACACGCAACTGACACGCAATTGACACGCAACAGACACGCAACTGACACGCAACAGACACGCAACAGACATTACTTCAGTACCGTGACATGAGGATGAATGATCGCTTCCGGGTCATTTTTACTGGAGCTCGACTCAGGTGAGCTCTTCATCATCTCAGATCTCTTCAACACAACAATCATGTGTTCTGGAAACTTGATCATTTCCCTTTTCTGTGGAGATAATAATCATTTCACGAGTTCACACTTACAAATAAGTCAGATAGAATAAATGCGTATTTGGCGTGCTGTCCGAGGAGAGGGCTCCGGGCTCGGTATTTGGCCCGAACCCAGAGTACTCCCCCCGTATTCCTGGCTGTGAAAGAACAAGCCAAGAGTGAGGAGTCGGGGTGGTGGAGGGATGCTGAAAACTGTCAAGGAAGTTAGTTGAGTTGACAGAGTGAATATATATATATGCTTCCTCTCATGCTGATAGGGTAGACATGGTAATTGTTTGAGTTGATTGATTGATTGCTTGATTATTTGAACGTGCTCCTCCCGAACTTTGTTAATAAAACATCATATATTAGTGCAGCATTAAAACCCATTTGTGCCCAAATTTTTCTGAATGGTTTCATGCATATAATCCTGTTAATAGTGTCCTATGTGAACATGTTCTGCATTTATTTTCCCCAGGTTTTTTTTTTATTTCTTGAAAATCATATTTGAATGTGCGGCAACTATAGTTGCCGGTGGGCAAATATGTTGTATGCACCCCTTCAATGTAAAATATGAATAGGAGGAGAACATTTGGCATTTATCTCAAAATAACTGCTTTCAACAGATCAATCTTTATTCATAAACAAATTTATTATGTATAAAAGTCGAAAAACATTTGATGCAGACCCAAAAAAAACTGCATCTAGCTTATAATCTCTTGAATATGAAAACACAACAAACAACAAATCCATTTGCCTTAACCATTGTGCGCTGTTCAGGGTCTTTTTGACCCACATTTCTGACTTTCATTCATGGGGATAACATGGATAATTTGACATGGTTAAGTGTTTTTAAAAGATTTTTGCCCATCTTTTGGAAAATGCAGTTCTAAAAGTAACAATTTATCACTTTAACCAGTAGATGGCTGCAGAGCACCACTATTTGCTATTTGCTTTTTTACTAACTGAAAGACATCTTTTCACAAGTTTTTCCAGTTGTACTCATATCTACATATAATGAAATCACAATTATAATAATAAAAGTTACTTTTTGTACTGAAAAAAAAAATCTGTTTTTCAGTAATGTTATATATTATGATTAGAATCAAATGAATTTGATCAATGGACAAAATTCATCCTCAAAATCAGAAACAACACAGAACACACAGATAGAAATGAAGTGGCACACTTTAAATTTGTAGAATTATATGAAAAACAGATGTTTGAAATAAATGATAAACTCTAAAAACTCCAACTTTTCTCTTTGTAACATCCTGATCAGGTTTGATTCTAATCATAATGGAACATTATTGAAAAACTGATTTTTTTTTTTCAGTACAAAAACTGGCAAACTTTGACAAAAAGTAACTTTTATTGTTATAATTGTGATTTCATTATATGTAGATATGAATCTAACTGGAAAAACTTGTGAAAAGATGTCTTTTAGCTTGAAACTTTTAGTACTTTTAGAGCTCTGCAGCCATCTACTGGTTAAAGTGATTTTTTTTTATTTTTTTTTTTTTACTGCATTTTCCAAGATTTGGCCAAAAATCTTACACTAAACCATGTCAAATTATCCATGTTATCCCCATGAATGAAAGTTAGAAATGTGGGTATTTTATAAGGCAAATGTTTTATTAATTTTTCTTTTCTTTTTTTGAACATTTTGTGGAGTAAAAATGTCCAAATGTAGAGTAAAAACATTAATAAACTGAGTAAAATTACATTTGTTTAAAATATATATGTTGTAACAAAATAACATTTTGTTGCCTGGGGTCTCTCAGACCCCAAACAGCCTGACTGCAAACCGCAAACGAACAGCACACAAGGGTTAAAGTTGTGGAACATAGTGCAGAACAAAGTGCAGCCATAACAGGGCATTGTGTATCAAAAAGTTAAATGAAAATAAATAAATACAAATAAATAGAATGAAGAAAAAAATATATCTATATAGAGATGTCATTTAAAGGGTTAAGTTATGTTTATGCACTAAACAAGACCAATAACCTTAATTTATTAACCTATTAACACAGTATACCCCATTTTCCCATGATATATGTACTTACAAGGCATTTGCCCACCGGCAACTATAGTTGCCGCTTGGACTTTTGACTAAGTATACAAAAAACTATAGATCTCTTGTAAGATTTGTTTTGTTTGGCTGATTCTAGAGACCTTCATGATTATGTAGATATATATATATGTCAACAAAAAATACTTATTAGTAACATGAAAATGACCTTTCTTTGGGAGGGTTTGCCTTCGCCCTGCTTCCTGGAAATAGGGGTAGGAAGTTGACAGCCTCATGTGACAGGGAGGAAGTGAATACCTTTTTTTTTTTCTTGAAATCCTTTATTTGGTTGTTTGCTTGCATTCCATTGAGAAATAAAACATGGACAACATCTAGAAAAATATTTACAAAAGGAAAATGACAACTATGTACTGCGGCAACTATAGTTGCCGGTGGGCTTAAATGGGTTAATGAATTGTGCTGCTTTTCTTCACAAGATACTTTCAGCATTTGATGCGAATGTCACAATGAACAATTACTTGTTTTGGCAGATTTCAGGGTAGTTTTTAATTGATATTGCCATGAAATTCATTCATTTTCAAAGTGAAACCGGTGACGCCATGTTGGCAAGCAGCTTGAGGGACACACTCCGTCCAAAATTGTAATAATTTCCTAACAAAACCAGCATAAAACTCTGCGATTCTTAACAAATTCGACATGTCGACAACTAGAGGCAGAGGACAATCTAAACAGGACTCAGCTAAGGAAAAAGGCGAAAACTTGAAGCAGTTAACTCTGATGCAAACGCAGAGTGCGCAATCGGATGCTAGCATGCGTGACTCCGAGTCAAAAATACTAGCAGAGCTCGAGAAACTGAGGAAAGACAACCAAGATGGACACACTCAGACCCAACTATCTTTAACACTGGAAACGTCCTTCGGTGAACTGAAAGGAGATCTTATTGAACTGCAAAAGAGAACCACAGAGGCGGAGGACCGTATTAGCGCTAATGAAGACACAGCTAAGCGCCCTTCGTTACCTACTGCACTGAGAAATGGATTTGAATGCACGATGTGAAGATATGCAAAATTGTCTAAGGCGAAACAATATGAGAATTTATCAAGTGGCCGAAGAGAGCGAGGGAAGAGATGTTAAGATGCTGGAGACGGAGCTGTGCCGAGAAGGGTGGAATACAGCGGGAAGGAGAGCCAACGGAGGCCCAGCGATACTCGCCAACCCGAAATCAAAGCCTTTTTCAACACCGATAACTCATTTATACCTTCGCCGAGTACATCTATCTAATTAAACCAGTATAGTTAGGAGAAGAAAAGTGAAGGTTTCCTATATGGACGAGACGTGAGAACCACCAAGTGGAGGACCACCTATCCACAGCCAAGTCACAAACGAAACGCTCTGGGAGCGACAGCGATACCGCACACGGCGTGTTATTCCCCGCGGAGGACCAGTCACCAGCCTCCGTCCAAGACACACCGGGGACTGGGTCATTCAGGTTTGAGAACTAGTTAAAAGATGCACATTTGATCCAGTCGGGTATGTGGAAGCCTACATTGTTCAATTTGTTAGTTATGTGTTCATTTGCAAATGTTCTTTTTGTCCTGAGACTTTTGTTGGGCCATTATACTGTTATTTTTTGTAATGATTATTTTTATAGTGATTTATGTGAGAATCAAGAAAGGGTTATAGTAATCTAGATAGTAATCTATCTATGTTAAAGGCTTAAGTAGTCCAATTAAAAGGAAAAAAGTGCTGAATCAATTGAAAAAACTTAACTGTGCCATAGCAATGCTCCAGGAAACACATCTCTCAGACAAGGAGCTCATGAAGCTGAGGAGAGAGTGGGTAGACCAGCAATATAGCTCCTCACATCACAGTGGGAGGAAAAGAGGAGTTGCTATTCTTTTCAGTAAGTCAGTGTATTTTTGCCATGAGAAAACTTTCAGTGACAAGGAGGGGAGATTTCTGATGGTGATTGGATGTGTAGGGGCATTAAAATGACTCTAGTAAATGTATATGCTCCAAATGAGGACTGTCCTATTTTCTTTAAAAATATTGCATCATTGATAGCAGACAAAGCCGAAGGGATTATTCTTATAGGGGAGATTTGAACTGTGTTATGAGAGCATCTGTAGATAGACTCCCTGCTGACTTTGTCCAAGGACCAGGAAGTCTTTAACTCGATAACATAATTAGGTATGTTTTTGATGACTGGTGCAGATTCCTATAGAGTGACCAAGTGTACTATTGAAGCAATTACCATCTCAGATCACGCTCCAGTCTCTTTGACGTTAAAGCTGAGTCCAAATAATCATTTTAAGTACTGGAGAGCAAATGTATCCATTCTAAATAACGAAGTGATTCAACAACAAATTAGGAAAGTGTTATTAGAGTATATTCTATTTAATGACAATGGGACCGTAAGTCCATCAGTATTATGGGAGGGAGCCAAATGTGTCCAAAGGGGAAACATTATTGCGATTTCATCAAGATTAAAGCGAGAGAGGCTTGCAGAACAATTAGGATTGGAAAACAAAATTAGACAATTAGAGAAAGAATACCAAACAGTACAAAATAATGACACACTTAACATGTTGAAAGAAAATAGGCAGAAATTAAATGACTTATTAACTTATAAAGCAGAGGGGCAGCTTCGATTCGCAAATCAAAAGTATTATGAATCTGGTAACAGGGCAAGCAGACTGTTAGCATTTCGGCTGCGAAAAGCACAATCAAGCAGAGTTGTCCATAGAATCAAGTGTCCAAAAATTCTGTTCCAGCCTTGCTCCACAGTCTGTATGTATAGTATAGAATGATATCAGGTTATAAAATCAATACAACAAACAAATCTGAAGCCGTAATGATTGCTGGGACTTGGCCATTGCAGTTGGATAATCTTGTCTCATTCAGACACTCCAAGCAGGGGTTCAGATATCTTGGAGTAATTCTTACCCCCAAGACTACGCAGTTGGTTTCATCGAACTATGATAAATTGTTAAAGGAAATCAGAACTGATTTAAACAGATGGGATGTACTACCGCTTTCTCTTTTGGGTAGAATTGAATGTATAAGAATGAATATTCTTCCAAGATTATTATTTCTGTTCCAAAACCTCCCTGCTGTTATACCACAATCTACTTTCAAATTTCTAGATAAATTAATGTCAAAATTTATTTGGCAGAACAAAAGACCAAGAGTGCGCCTTAAAATTTTAATGTCGCCTAAGGAAAATGGGGGCTTAAAGGGGACATATCATGCTAAATGCACTTTTTTAGCCCTTAAATGCATTTTGTTGTATATTTGGAGTGTTTAGAAGTACAGAAAAGATGAAATTATTCTCTTCAGGTGCTTCGTTGATATCTTTATATTCTGTTTTGGTCATATTTTTCAACCTGTTCCGATTTTTCTGTTATCTATGACGTTTTGTGAACTATTACGTCACAGTATTTGCAGCGGAACTGCCAAATAAGGACATTGACTTCCGGTCCACCACTTCGAGCAATCCACCATTATTATTTCTCGCTGCAATTTTGTAGTCCAAGCTAAAGGATGCAGAAGTTACGAGAGGTTAAGTTAAAATGTTCGGTTGTTGGATGTAGTAATCCACACGCTTCATTACACCGTCTAATGTAGATGAACTGCTGCGCTTGCGACAGGGCGCATGTTTAACTGAAAGAACGAGCAGAGAGAGAGAGAGAGAGAGAGAGAGAGAGAGAGAGATACCCGGTCGCGCGCGCGCTCACTCTCTCTTCAGAGCCAGGCGAAAGTGTAAACAAGACTTCACTGTCTCCAAACTAGACGCTGTCTTGCTCTCTCTCCCTCGCACATATTAATCAAAATAAATCGACACGGTGGTAAAAGGTCGGAAGACCAAAGTTTCATGTGTAAATACAGTAACACACCATTGCAATACATCCATATGAAGACGTTGTTCTGCAGGTTCGTCGTCTTCATTTTCATCTCGCTCCGGCTCCGACTCTGGCTCGAACATGTAAGGCTGGCTGGACAAGTCTTCCGTTGTTGACATTTTAATAACGTGTGAATAAAAAGTTTCTGTGCCGCTAGATAATCGTATCTCTGCTATCAAACTACAAACATGGCCGAACGGGGTGGAGTTGAACCTCTGCATCCTGGAGAGGGGGCGGGGTATGAAGTGTCTCAATTGTATTTAAAGAGACCGCACCAAAACGAGTTGCTCTCAGACGCACATCAGAAAAGGGGTAGAAAAGGGGCCTGTGGAGCTATAATAATGAGGAATTCAGACCCAAGCATTGCAGTTCCGCTTTATATAGACTACAAATGTATGATTTATATGTAAAAAGGAACAATTTAAAAGCATGATATGTCTCCTTTAAATCTGCCTGACTTCAAATTGTACTATTGGGCTGCCCAAATAAAAGCTGTGGTGGCATGGATCATTCGTGATCTGGAGTCACAGTGGGTCTCTATGGAAGAATATTCAATGCCAGGAGTCTCTCTCTCTCTCAACTCCCATTTCTCAACCTGCAGTCTCAGAAAAAAAAAAAAATTGCAAATTTATGTGTTAAACATACATTAAAGATTTGGAATAAGGTCCAAAAGCAGTTGAAGGGAAAGACTGCTTTATCTCGAGCTATGACTATTAATGGAAATATTGAGTTCCTTCCATCTTTATCAGACAGCAGCGGCTTTCGGGGATGGGCTGAGAGGGGTCTCCTCACAGTGAATCAATTGTTTGACGGAAATGTAATTAAAACCTTTGCCCAATTAAGAGCAAAATTCAAGTTACCCTCAAGTGATTTATATAAATATTTTCAAATAAGGAGCTATGTAACAAAACATAATGATTGGGAACTGATCAGAAGAGAGCCTACAAATATAGAGAAGCATTTTATTAATTTGATTGAAAATGGTGGTGTAATGAAAAAACAAATGTCCTTGATGTACAAAAAATTGTTGATTGACATGTTAGATAACACACAACACATAAAACAAC
The DNA here is from genome assembly GCF_963993115.1 of Abramis brama. Lineage (NCBI taxonomy): Eukaryota > Metazoa > Chordata > Actinopteri > Cypriniformes > Leuciscidae > Abramis > Abramis brama. Next base: position 33,549,878 of record NC_139982.1, read on the forward strand.
AATGGGAAAGGGAGCTGAATGTTACCTTGGATGACGATGTTTGGGTTAACATTTGCTCTGGCAGTCATAAGGGTGTGGGCAGTCAGGTCTAGGAGGAGTTTGATTGGAAGACGAAAACCAGATTTTTCAGGACTCTGTTAAAATCTTTCCTCGCCAAGAGTATCATGCGTGACAAATGTTGGAGAAACTGTGGATTTGTCGGTGATCAAACTCACATCTTTTTGGACTGTCCCACCATACATAGCTTTTGGAAGGACATTAAGGGCATTTTGGAAAATCTACTAAAAGTGAACATCTCTTTAGACTCCCAAATATTTTTACTGGATATCTTTCCAGACAATCTTTCTCAAGACCAAGCATTTCTTCTCAATCTCCTCTTAATGACGGCAAGGAAAATTATAACAATCTGTTGGTTAAAACCTGAGCCACCTACCGTTACGCAATGGACACAAAAAATAAGACAAGTTTATTTAATGGAATGGTTGACAGCACAACTGCAATTAAAAACCCCAGTTTTTGAAAGAAGATGGGGTCCTGTTATTGACTTTCTGAAATAGGACACAAGCCTATGCCTTAAATTGTTTATGTTTCTGATTGTAAATAATGTATGAAGCCCAGTCTCAGGACAATGTTCATGTTTTTTTTGTTGTTGTTTTTTGTGTGTAATCACAATAAAGTAAAAAAAAAAAAGAGGATCATTATTTCACATTTGTTGTGACTCGAAGATCTAATATCCACTAGAAAAGATACTCACAGTTTCCATGACTGTTATTCTCCTACAGTGAACAAAACACACTGATGCTTCACTCTTATTTTCACGAGCACGTGCCTGTAAAGCATCTTTCTATATTTGCAATGAAGAAAACAATGGGAAATGGAAGAAAAATGTCAGGATAAAAGTTGCTTTTAGTGAGTTTTGCTGTAATCTGTGTATAGAAATAATTCTTAGAGAGATATTCAGAAGAGCAAAGATCTGCTCACCACTTCCGGAGAGTTTTGAAGAGACACTGGAAATGAGAGAAAATCCTCCAAGGTTTCTTCTGGATTGTGTCTGTATGACTCACATGTTCTCGTCTTCTTCATAGTGCCCTTAAAAAGCTACACAGATGTGAAGAAAACAGACTTTAGTGATGATCCACAGATATACGTGTGCTTTCACTGTTAAAATGATCATTCTCTGCAGTTCAGCCTCCAGCACATTAGACTGCTGATAAACCTTTAATTGTGTCTCACGCCAACAAATGATAGTCAAGGATCCGAGTGAAGTGCGCTTGTAGAGGAGATCTAAACCAGATATGAGGCAATAATGTCTCTGAGAAACACTTCCAGAGCTGAACTGCTGAGAGATGATGATAGGTGGTCCTCATGAAAGAGACAAAAGATGACAGAATAATCCAGAAGAAACTAGTTACCTCAGAGGATCCAGGAGTCTTTTCAATGATCAAATCTAGAAGTTCTGCTGCGTCTCGTTGTTTATGAACTTTGGGTTTGATGGAGAGAAAGCAAATAACAATCAAACACTTATATTGAGTAACTTTCATCAGCAGAAACATTGACTGAATGCTGGAAACAGCAATAAAGAGACCAACCGTCTGTAATGCCGAGGCTCCTCATGACTCCAGCTGCTGAAACTGCAGTTTTCTGTTGTGTTTCTAATTCACTGAACAACTTCTTCAACTCTTCAGCCAAGCGTCCATCAGATGAACCCAAACTACAGAAGACATTGAGTGTTTATCGATCGGCTGTTTGTCATGTTGTTTCCACTGCTGGAAGTGAAAGATGTTTCTTTACCTCTGGACATGTTGCCTGAATCCCTTTGTCATGAAGAGCATCTGAAGAACTGCATTCAAGCAGGAGGAGGACCCTTGATATTCCAGCCCACAGTATCCTGATATGAGAAACACATTAACACTGGACTGACGTCCATCCAGCTGACCAGAGAAACTCCAGAAACACATCCGGCAGATCTTACAACATACAGAGCCATCGAGTGTCCATCGAGATCAGAAACTGACTCTACGGCTCAAAGCAAATGTTGGCTAGGTTTAAAAGAGAGTAGGTCTGGACATAGTCACTCAATATTCACCAGCTTCGACAGAAATGAAATGAAATGTGAGAAAAGAAGTCATCTATGACTGTGTGTTAATTAGGGGTGGGCAAAAAAATCGATTCACATATGAATCGCGATTCAAACTTTACCGATTCAAAATCGATTCATAGAATTCCAAAAATCGATTCTTTTTTTTTTTTAATATATATTTTTTAGTATTGTCCTGAAATGAGTTTAGCTTACCATTCTCATAGATGGCGCTGCATCGAATTCACACTTACGCCTGCACACTCTTGTCATAGCCAAAAGAAGAATTGCAGCAGAAGCGGAGCAGAAGGAAGGCTGGCTGGCTGTGTGGTGGCGATTGAGGCTTAATCATATGTCACCTATCAGCAGCAGCGCCGCGTCAGACACGCTTCTGGTGTGCAAAGACATGGAAAACACCACGCAGCTGACACGCAACAGAAACGCCACGCTCACGCCACGCAGCCAGTGTGTCACCGGCCTTAGAGCTTGCACAGGCTTGCAGGCTGCGTGACACGCGCGTCTCAGGTGTGGCCCGAGTCGTGCGGGAAACGCGTGCATGCTAGAAATAGAACTGACGCCTATTTTTCTCACGACACGCAAGCGTGTTGAAAGCGTTTCCAGGCAAAATAGAATGTTTATATGTAATTTTGACACGAATATTCTTATTAATAAATGACATTTTGATGTTTGAAAGTCTAGGTTTTGACATAAATGCAGATATAATGTATATTGTATTTTTTTTAATCGATTTTCAAAAATTGCACCTGTCAATACAGAACGAAATATTCTGTAGCCTATTTAGCCGTCAATAGCCTACTCCTTAAACTACATTTAGCAGTATTGTTTGTTTGATCTGACTACAGCACTTTAAAGCTAAATGTAAAAAAATAAAAAAATAATTGTATTTAAGTTTTAATTTAAACTTGAATTAAATGTATTTGAAAGCTGGCCAAAGCTTGGCACTTTGCGCTGTTTAGTTTCAAAAGTTTTTATGAAGACAAAGTAATATCAAACTTCATTTAATTTGTTATTTCTTTTCTTTTAAATTGTATGTCTACTGCAATCACAAAGGAAAAAGTCAACTACATTTACATACTGTGAATCGTTTTTTGAATCGAGAATCGATTTTGAATCGAATCTTGAGACTAAAAATTGGTATCGAATCGAATCGTGAAATTTTCTGAATCGTGCACCCCTAGTGTTAATAATGCCCATCTTCAGAAAACAATCCCAATATGAACGGTTGTGTGAACTGCAGAGAACAAACTCACTGAAGATCAGACTGTTTCTCACAGAAAACAAACCGGATCATTGTGACAAACACAGACAGTAACGTGAGGCATCAATGCTGTTCATCTCCACAGGGTTTCAGGGACAGAGAAAGTGTTTTCTCTCAGTACAGCTCTACTCTAATCATGATCACACGCTCTTTACTGATGGAGATGTTCAGAGCAGATGAAGGGTTCATGTCTTACTTCTGTTCTCGGCTGTTGAGTCAGTCTTCTTTGTGTTTGAGAGACTCTGGAAATGATCATCTCTGGGTTTCTGTGTCTTCTGGATCTGAAATATGACAGTGCGAGTCAAGTTATCACAACTAAGGCTGGGCGATATACCGATATTATCATATCGAGATATATTTTGAAACAGATGTGATATTGTACCTATACCGTATCTGTATTATAGTTGTGCAAAGATTGTTGTCTTTTACAATGCCACCTGCTTTCCTCTACTTGCAATGCCACACTACTAAAACAGAAGTTATTCTCTACTTTAGTTCATACACTGCTATTTTACTTGCTGATATCAGTGCACATTTGCCACAGAACTCACATGTCCGTAGTTTAGAGGGGCAAGTCCTACCAGCATAGCCTAGAAATCTAGACGCACCCTAGCGGCAGCAAAATGTATTTTGCAGCCAGGGTAGTCTAGCAACTCTCCATTGACTTTTGAGCTGCAAAAACCTAAATTGGGTCAGGCCAATCACAACGTGTATAGAGTAGGCGGGGCGGGCTTAACATAATGACGACAGAGTTGCGAGGGTTCCTGCTACTTGAAAACAAAGAATGGCTGCTGCTGCTGGAGAACAGTCTTTCGAATCGGCATTGGTCGCGACTCTGGAGGACTTGGGAGTTAAGTTTTTCTTTGAGGAAAGAGCAAAGAACGGCACTTAAGTCATTCTTAAAAAAAGGAAGATGTGTTCGTAGTTTTGCCGGCCAGATATGGCAAAAGTTGAATCTATCGACTAGCTCCGCTGTTGGGAAAACGCTCTGGTTGGTTGAAGAGCTGTCATATTGCGTGCAGAGGGAATTTGAAAGACAGCCGTTTATCCCACCCCTCGGATTGAGCCGTGTCTATGGGGAGTTGCCAGACCTAACATCTTGATGTAGGTCTGGCTTGCCAGGCTACTACCAGCGTACTGAGATGTCAAATTGCGTACTTGCTAAGCAAAATGCATACATATTGGCAGGTTTGTGTCACGTTGGGCGCTGTGCTGGCTACATGCAGAAATGAAAGCAGACAGCTCCAGCCTAATATTACCAGAGCCCGTCTACGGAGAGCCTTGGCACTTCCTATTAGCCCCATTGTATCGATCTTGGTTGCAGTTCCATTAGAATTCCACTGGAGGTGATCGCGGACGAGTGCAGACTGAATGGGAGTCTATTGGGCTAGACCATAGATATCATATAAAGGCTAGATGTCTTAAGGCGGAGTCACTTCCGGCATCACCGGCGGCCATCTTACCACAGGGCTCTGTGAATTAAGGTGAGTGATCAGCACGCACACAAATCCTCTTATCTCGCTGAAATCTTGACGGATTTACAAACGGTTTGGTTTCTTACAAACGTCATTAACGTGGCTATAATTCTTTCATATGGAAGTCCATTTGTATAATTATTCATATGCATGTAGTGTCATAGCTACATCTCTGACGTTTATAACAAACCAAACTGTTTGAAAATCGGTAGAAAATTGAGCAAGTTATGGTTATTTAAAAGTACATGCACCATGTTATGCGTGAGCGAGCACCCTGTGGTAAGATGGCCGCCGTGTGCGGACGTCGACCTCCATTGGCCAGCAGCGCGGATGAGACATCTAGCCTTTATATGATATCTATGGGCTAGACGGCTAAATTCGTCTCTTTCACCCGATTGCCGTTGAGAAATCTCAGATTTGATTGTAGGTTTTGCAAGTTCAACATGGGTTATAGGTCGAAAGTTGAATGAACGAGTACTCATGTCCTTTGGATTTCTTACAGGTTGAGTTGTTGTTGCCCATAACACGCTAGCATTCTGCTAATGAACGCTGATTGGTCAGTGAAGGACTGATAACGACCAGAGATACCGCTTGATGGCATCGTGGCATCCGAAGCGGGACCAGAAACAAACAAAACAAAAACTCTTCCAGCACGTGTGTTTACCTGTGTCAGCTGTGTTGTCGATGCCTCGAGAGAAAACAAAGTGCAGAGCGCGAAAGCACCAGAGTGACTGAAGGATTGCCGTGAAGCAATATCTCTGGTCGTACGATGTGTATGACGTCATTGACATTTTAAGACTTTTTAAAGCAAATAAGTGACTCCCGTGTTCTAACACCCAGCAATGTGTAATTTCTTTGCATCTCCTTTCGAATACAACATTCAAATTACTAGACAAAAAATTATATCCTGAGAAAAGTGGATTTTGATGGGTATAGCGCCATAGACCTCCATTCATTCTGTACTCGCCTGCGAGCGCCCCCGCATGGACAGAGACGTGTTACTACAGCCAGTCCAGAAACCGGAAGTAACCAGAGAGTGCCAATCGACCTATGGCTAAGCCACGCCCCCTCCACTCACAAACAGTCAACATTCGGTAACAGGCGCTATGGCAGCTGTCACAGTAGGAGACATTTCACAGGAGGCAATTGATGATTTTTGGAGACAGAAAGATTATATATCATCTCGAAGTCACCAAAAGGGCCTTAACTATGCATTGGAGGGTTATATTAATAATTTTATTGTTGAGAAGGTCGATAAGCTTCAGCTCCATACAAAGATTTACAGGTGACAGTGTAAACGTTATAGTTTGGTGCTATTTCGCTTCAAACGCTTGCTTTAATTATTCGCGTCTTATTCGCTTTAGACGCGCGAATGGATTCAAAATGTTCAAGCTTCGAACTAGACGCGATACGCGCGAATTTGACGCTCTATTCGCGTTTGGTGTGAACGCAGCATAATGAACAGGCTGCGATGTCAAGATTGCAATGCTGGAATGCGTGTGTGTGTCAGAGAGAGAGAGGCGTGGGCGCGATCGAACGTTCATACAGGACATCATTAAAACTGCAAAGTGTTTAGCCTACTTATATTTGTGTAAAACACAACATTGTGTTAGATACGTGAATAAAGCTAAGTGACATGATGTAACGTTACAACGCAGCTAGAAGCTAGGCTAATGTTAGCCTAATGTTACATTAGAGATGTTAAAGATAACGTTCAAATACGTTGTTGACTTGCCTTAGAACAGATGTAGACATCCTTGTTTAATTTATCCACGTTTAGTTGGTGTTGTGGTCTACCGCATAACTTAATCCAGAGCAGACACTTATCTCGGTTGAGATGTGGTTTGGGAAAGAGTAAAAAAATTCACACCGTCGCCCAGCCTCTCAGGATACCTAGTTTCGGAGTTGCATGTACCCCATGCACACCGTTTGACCATTTTAAACTTAAAATGACAAGAAAAAACATATAAAAACGAATGAAAACTGACTAACTGCAATGCATTTCAATGGACGTGGAAGCAGAGAATGTCCGAGTGTATTGGGTTAGCTATGCACACTATGATTGGCTCATCGCGTTTGGGGGCGTGGCTTAGCCATAGATCAATTCTCTTCCTATTAGACATTCTCTGATATTATTGAAGGCAGCTGAAAACAGACATTCATGCGTAAAATGTTTAACCCGTTTGCGTTCATCCACAAGGAGGGAAAATTCATTTTCTTTCACAGGGTCTTTCATTTTCCAGGTTTTCCAGGACGCGTGGGAACCCTGCCAACACTGCTGAATAACAGCAGAATAACAGAATATCATTATTAAATTAAATTTATAAAACGGATAGTTCCGGTCCTTGATTCTGACTGGTTGAGCCGCGTTCAAAGCCGTTGTAAATGACTCCACAAACACACACCTGTGACTGCATTACACTAGTGTTACTACACATCTGCTGTTTGTGACTCTTTGTTGCTGCATGTGTTGCTTAGCATAAATAAATGATCATCATACCTCTGTGACAACTTCAGTGACGTCACTGTATACGGTGTAGTCGAGTTTCCCCAGCGCTGCACATCTGATCTCATACTCAGCTTCTTCTCTCAGATCAGTCAGAGTAACTGTGAGTTGATCCTTCAGCACAGGTTTAGATCTCCAGAATGTGTCCTGCTTACGTTTGTACAGTATTCTGAGCTCCACTGTTTCAGGACAAGATGGAGGAACCTTCAGATCCACACTATTATCTTTGACCTCTTCAGTGATTGGACAGGCTGGTTTGGATGGAGGAATGAAGCAAACGGCTTCATCACATTCACTTTCATACAGCAGAATGCAGGAACCTGGATTATTCTTCATTTCCTTTGAGGACACAATGAACTTGGCTGGTTTACGGTCTTTCGAATCAATCAAGTTCTTAAATATCTTCAAGTTGCTCCTCAGTGTCTTTTGGATCTCAGGAGTGAGCCAAGACTTCTGCTCTGGATCAGGGCTGTTCTCATCAGTTGTTCCTTTAGTTAAAGGATTCAGATAGACCTTTTGTTGAAGAAGGAGCACGTCTGAGCAGTTCAATGATGTGAATGTGTAACAGACCAGATTTCCAAATTCCAGATCCATCAAGATCAGATCCATGTTGTCTTCTACCTGTGCACCAGCATCCTTCAGCTGTCTGAGGACTAATTTAATGAAATTAGACTCTGTTTCTCTCTCTTTCAGCCACTCTGCAAGGTCACTGAATGGAGATTCATCATGCTTTTGTAGAAGATCATTCAGGTCAGTTTCCTTCTTCACGTCTCCACGGATGTTTGGCAGCAGAGAGCCGAGTTTCTTCATGAGTCTCAGTTTGTACATGTAGCAGTTTTGCTTCATTTGCAGGATTTTATCATGAAGTGCAGTAAAAGTTGAAGCAGGCGAGTCTTCCAGAAGATCACTGCATTTCATCTCAGTTATATTTAAACTCTCAACCACTGATTCAATCGCCATGATTAGATCCATGCTGATGTCTCTCTGAAGCTTGGAAGCTTTTGAGAGAAGTTTGTCCAGAGGAAAAAGCCAAACCCTCAGAGGAACCGCCAGCTCTTTCTTTTCTCCCAGCAGGTTTGGAAGATCAGCGAAAACCTCCAACGCATCTTCAAAAGAGGCCGGGTTAGACGGTAGCTGGAAGTCGCCATAAAACGTGCATGTGAATTTTTGGACTGCGTTCTTCTGAGCGTCATTCATCTTCAGATTAACGTTTGCATCTACTGAAATTAATTTGAGCTTCTCAAAGGCCACTTTTGCTTCTCCTTCTACTGTCTTTATTTCCTCATCTGATGAAACTTCTCTATCAAACACAAAGCAGGCGTCTGCTCCATACAGCACTGCTGTCACCACGTGTGTCGCTGCATCATTATCAAACACCTCGTGATGAACTATATTTTCCGGTCTCAAGTGGTTCATGGTCAGTTCTTCAAACCTGCTGGTTGAATGATAATGAAGCGTCAGTCTCTGCTGTTTGAAAGACTTCTTGGTGTCGTTGAGATATTTGGCTGCTCCAGTGACATTGACGAGTCCACCTAAAACACTCAGTTTCAGAGAGCCGTCAATGTTCAGTAAGCTTGATTTGTCCTGAATGGAGTCTGAAGCCGTGACTTTGAAATTTGTGTTAATTTGGGGACGGACTCGTAGACTCTGCTTTAGCTTTTCTTGATCCCACAGTATGATTCCTGCAAAAGTATACAGCGTTTAATACAGTCGAGTCAATATTTATGTCTATAAACACAATATTGATTAAATGATCCCACTGTAGGACTATGTACATCTGTTACTGAAAAAACCTTACTGAACTAACCTTGAACATAAAAAAATAAAAAACATTCATACACCGATCCATGCCCAAACTGCGGGGGGGGACTGACCTACCTTGGGCTCACGACCAAAGACAGGACCAGAGGGCTAGTGTCGCTCACATCATCCCCCTCCGAGAAGCAGGTCGCAGAGGAGGCGTGAGGTGAGGAAAAACATGATCTCAGGGAAGTGATTTAATGTAGACACTTACAGCGCTCTAGAATTGTTGAGGGTAAAAAAACTACCCTCCTTCCCTTGGAGGCTGATAACATCAGCCCTCATTCTTTAATTTAGTTTTTTTTTCACTATTTAGCGCTACTGCTTTCAGTAACCCCCTCATAGGACGGCTTCCTTAAGAGTAGCACAGTCATGCCTCCTCTCATTCTAGAGAATTATCCAGTTAAGGCCTTTACTATCTAGAGCTCTTTCTTAAAACAAGCCTGTTGTTAGAGTGTTGTTAGGCTATCGCTCATCTATTGAGAGTTGTTCAGTTGAAGCCTCCACTCCCTGAGCGAACCACTGGGATTGTGAATTCGAATAGCCTAGCTCTCTTTGCTAAAGGCCTCTACTCTCTTAATGTTGGCAATATGGAGAGGCATGGCTCTCTGTGAGCATCCTCGTTAAGCAGCCTTAGCATGAGGTAATATTACCTCCTCTCGTTTAGAGAATCTTCCTGCAGAATTCTGCAATCCCTGACCTCCGCCTGGATAGCTTTGTCCAGTGGCATGATTCTCTGAGAGCTCTGTTCTTGGTAGGGCTGTCTCTAGTATAATACATAGTTAGGCCTCCTCTTGTGCAAGTCATCCTGTTGAGTCCTCCGCCCATCAGAGACCCCCTTTTCCAGCTGAGCTCTCTTAGGCTGAACATGGGTGATACTGCCCTTTCCTGAGAAGGGCCTTATACTAAGTACTCCTTAGAATTCAGTGTATTTTTGTATCAAGTAACAAGGCTCTCTGTAAGCCTCCCTGATAGGTTAAGTCTAGTGTATTAGCTAATAGTCCCTTCAATTAGAGGGTCATTAAGTTGAGTACTTTGTTTCTTAGGGCTCCGCACCATCTGCAGTATAAAGCTGTTAGGCTGTCCGTGAGCCTCCTTAAGATACTCCTGTAGGCTAAGATTGGCACTTTGCATACTGAGCCTCTAACAAGGTGAGTACCAAACTTAGCCTACAGAAGGATCTTAAGAAGGCTCACGGACAGCCTAACAACTTGCTCTCTACAGCCCATATAGCAGTATTGTCTTGTGATGGGCTTTCAGCCTCCTGGATGAACTGTTTTTGGGCCGAGCCTGTGTAGTGCTCCCCTCGTTTGAGAGGGTTGATATGCTAAGTGCTACGCTCCCTGGGGATAGTTAATGGTAGGTCTGCTAGGGCTTCCTTTAACAACATAATTATGTCAAATTGAAGGACTTTCTGTAGGCCTCCTTGATAAACTTACTCCAGTGAGTCGGTCAGTTCTCCCCTCATTCTAGAGGCTGATCATGTAGAGTTCTCCTCTGCAAGTCAGAGCAGAGTTTTCAGAGTTACTCCCCTCGCATGGGGGGTCGATATGCTAAGTTTCTGCTTTCTAGCACTTCTGTCTCTGGAATCCATTGTGAAGTGGTTACTGCCTGTTGCAATACCTTCTCATTGGAGGCCTCTGAATCTAGAGATTCTGCTTAGGCAGACAGGTTGTAGGCTGACCAGGCTGATGGTGAATCTGGTCATAGGCTGTCGCTGACAAATACAATTGTCGCTTCAGACATCAGTCACGCTGAAGCGTTCCCCATAGCATTTCATTAGACATAGTGTCTCGTTTCCCTTCTCAATGAACCTAGAGATCTAGAGTTAACTCGCCCCAATAACTCTCTCTCTGATTTAAGGATCCGCACCCGATGGTCAAATTACAATTATTCTGTGTTGTTACACGTGATTAAATGGATGATTGTCACCTTCAACAGCAGATTTGGCGACGGTTGATGCGCACATCTTTAATGGTAACATAATACACTGATTAATGAGCGCTGCTTTTAAATGAACATTTCTTTAAAACAAAATTTATTTGACAGATTTTCATTTTCTTAATGTCATAAACAAGCTTTACTCCCTTGAAACTTGAACTGGAATGACACTGTTTCTTCACTTTAGAAGAAAAATTTTAAATTGAGGATGTGGTGCATCGTGATATCGAATTGAACTGAATCGTTGACATGATAATCGTAATCGAACCGAACCGTGAGACCAGTGTCGGTTCACACCCCTGTGCTAAAAGCACCTTTGACTTTATTCTTCTCTGATTCACTAGAGGCACAAAGACTTGCCGCAGCACTTTCCTAAACATCCGCTCTTCAAGATGCACGTGGAAATTTGGCTGATCTGTGACGCGATCTCGAGCAGCAGCGCAAACTAAAAAAATCTAATATTTGATGTTTTTTTAAAAGTTGTAGATTTAAGTAGCAAATGAGAATCTATAAATTTAAATTTTGAAACAAAGGTCTTAATAGTTTTCAGTTTTATTGAAGGTAATTAAAGCAACAGTTTTTCAATAACAGAAGAATATGTAAAAGTATGTATTTGGGGCAAAAGCACAATAATAAACATGATAATAAATATCTGACTGACTTTTACAGTTGTGGACATGATTAGATTCAGATGGGAAATATCATATATTAAGTTCAGTGTCCACCTTAGAGATAATATCCATATTTATAATGAAACAATCATATTTAAAAAATATGATAATAATTATATAATATAATTTAAATACAATGTATTGTTACTACTGTAAATCTATATTAAATTATTATGGGATCTCCTTCAATGCTTTCAGAATCTTAACTTTTTAAAATATATTGTTATTAACATATTTTAATGATAGGATATTTATTTAACAAAAATGAATTATTTTATTTATCAAAAAAAAAAAAACTGAAAATAGTACAAACTTTTCTAAAGTGATTATTTTGAACAAATATTAATTTGGACATCATTAAAAACACATTATTTTAGCTACAGTATTTGTATCAATAGGCTACTGTGTGTGTTTTGCCTCAGGCTGTTTTTCCCTGTGTGTTTGTGGGATAAAAGACAAACCTCGCCACCTCATACATTTATAAGAGTTTTAAACTAAATTAACCACTATGATTTATTTAAACACAAAATCTGTTGCTCCAATGTTCAATACAAACATATTTTTCTTCTGCATTTGGGAATAGTAAAAAGGCACATTTGTCTTAAGGTGTGCCTTTAGGCCCGTAGTACATTATTTCAGCGATGAATCTTTGAGCCAGTGTGTAATTCTCTCAGAAATGAAATCTTCTTTCATCATGTCTGTTCGCTTAACGTTACCCGTCGTCCTCTTCAGATCTTCAGAAAGTTTATCTCGTGTTTGACGCCTATTTCTTTTTGTGATTTATTGGGGAAATTAGTTTACCTAATCAGAAGATTAACAAATCGCATTACGTCTCTAATGGTGCGTTCACACCGGACGCGAATAGCGCGTCAGGCGCGAGTGATTTCAATGTTAAGTCAATGCAAAGACGCGTTACGCGCGTAAAAAATTCCTGCGGCGCGAATGAGGCGTTTAGCGCGGCGCGGTAGACGCGAATTCGCCTCATTCGCGCGTCAAGTTCGCGCGAAGAACTTAAGCGCGTTACGCGCGAATGATTTTATTAGTGCTATTTGTGCATTCACGCGTTTGACGCGAATTCGCGTCTGCCGCCCGAGTTGAAAAATCTGAACTTCTGCGTCAATTCGCGCCGCGTTAACCAATCAGGAGCCTACTTGCATGCTGCTGTCACGTGGTGAAGTGACAGTTTATAAATGTTTGGCCTCAATAAATTATTTTGTAATATGACTAAAATGCACAATAAAGCAAATAAAAACATAAAACTCGATTTCAATATATGAGAGACACTCATTTTGTATTGAATGCTATTTATTCCATATTCTAGATTATATGAAACTTTATTAATCTAATGTAAAGACAACAAACACAATATAAAAACTTTTCAAAAAAATCACAGGACAGGTTTCACTTTTGGAGGCTGGCTCCATTTATTATCAAAACAAAAATAAATGACAGATTAGGTGCGTGAGAGGGTGAACCTCGCGCCGGGCTGCACAGCGCGGGCTCGCCATGCAGAGACCACTCGAGGCCGAGGCTTATACGGCCTACGCTGTCCTCGTCAGCGTCCTCACCCTTAGCCACAAATCCAAACACATATTATTATAACATACCTGAACTGTTTTCTTTCCGTGGTTGTTCTCTCCTCGGAGGCTCGGACTGTTTTCTAAAGTGTGTCTTTAACACGTAACAGCAGAAACAGAGGTGAAGTTTGACTCTCTCCGCTTCCCGTAGTGACACTCGCGCGGCGTTTGCTTTTTTTTTTTTTTTTTTTGAACTTTTTTTATTATTATTTTTTATTGCATTTTCAAAATTACAGAATTCAATATCAAGTTTCTTTTTGGTAAGTATAACTTGAACCGATAATAAAATAAAATAAAATAAATAACCAAAAAAAAAAAAAAAAAGAAACTTAAAAATAAAAGTAAGGGGCATCACAAACATAGGCTATGTTCCTAAATTCATTTAGCAGAGATACAGATCTTTGGGCTTTTCGATTTTTTAAAAACTTTACAGACTCTAAATACATTTTATATGCCGCTTTAAAATGAGCAAACTTGGGTTTTGAGTTACTCCATTTAATTTGATGAATATAAAATTTTACTAATAACAAAAACAAATCGATATTTTTCTTTTGGAAAAATCATATTCATTTGTATGAAGTAAGACAGATGGCAAATTTAAGACTAGGTTGCAGTTCATTTTAACACCTAGAAATTGAAGAACAGGGACATTAAAAAAATAAGTGCACAATAGACTCTCTTTCACAATTACAAAAACAGCAAATGATAATCAATATCCAGATGAACAAGCTCTAATGTGTCTTTCACAGGATATATTCTGTGAGCAATTTTAAATGACACTTCTGTGGTTTTATTTGTTACACACCGGCTAAGAACTCCACAGAAATATTCCCACTCAAATGAAGGAAACATATGAACACAAACACATTTAGATGGAGGAGAAGAGATATTGACAAAAGCAGATCTATTCCATTGGTTTCTGCATTTATCATTAATTAAATCAAGTTTATCTAAAAACAAATGTTTGGAGAGTTGGAGACTTTTCTTCCTGCAATGTTACACCAAGTGCCCTGATTTAATCGAGATACAATCTTTCAGTAATACTCAGAAACTGACCATCATAACTCCTCAACTGACCAACTCATAGCATATCAGACTCAAACCAATCTCTAAAAAATAAAGTTTTTCTTTGGTGTGTGATTTACTTATTATTCCAAATAAAAAAGGAGTGAGGAGAGAAGTTATGTTTAAAAGCCAAACACCATGTCAGAAAGACTTGCTTGTGAAAATTAGATAAAGAAAGAGGGATTTCGTTCATTGTCAAACACTATTTGTCTGTAATACTAGAAGCTCTTTCTCACAAATTAATCATGAACAAAAAGACTATTATCCAATTTATTTTTTTAAAGGACTCCATTAAGAAGAGCTGTATTTCAGAGCTAGAATACAACGTTTTATAAAATTCTATATGTTTTGAAATTGTAGATAAATCATATGTGACAGAATTATTCATGCGTAATTTATTAATCGATAATCTTTCACCATTTCTTTATTCCAAAGAATATCTTGTTTTCTTCCCCATTCTCGAGCCTCTTTCCTCTGGGACGTATGAAAGCAGATTTGGCCTTTTCCTCACAATGTTTAATATAAATTCCCTTGTAATTTGATGAGATTTTGAGCTTGTTCCTCTAGATCTGTCTATCACACACCAAACTCTTGTTCCTCTAGATCTGTCTATCACACACCAAACTCTTGTTCCTCTAGATCTGTCTATCACACACCAAACTCTTGTTCCTCTAGATCTGTCTATCACACACCAAACTCTTGTTCCTCTAGATCTGCTCTATCACACACCGAACTCTTGTTCCTCTAGATCTGTCTATCACACACCGAACTCTTGTTCCTCTAGATCTGCTCTATCACACACCAAACTCTTGACGATGGCCTGCATTTTGGCCCGTTTATTTAAGCTAAACTCCTCACTTTATACTTCATAAAATCCCACGGCAGCCCATATTGGTTATTAATTACACCCTGTTTATAGTATTTATCAATTATTTTTAAGACCTCACACTTAAATTCATCATTTAATAATAAAGAATTGTTTAAAATCCAGTATCCACTTCTTTCTATTGTCATTAGTGGTGATAAAGATGCAGATTTGTGGTCAGTAAAAGCTGCGGGATCAGTTGTAATGTTGATGTCGACTCCTCTGATATTAACCATAAATCTATTGGAGACCGCAAAGATAAATCACTATTCTGTCGTGTATACATGAGTTTTCGGGGGTTCATTTTCCACCAGATATCAACAAGACCGAAGTTATAGACCCAGAGATAATCTGCTGTCATCTCTTACACCTTTGGGAGGCCATCATCTATGCTACTATCTGACTACATTAAAATCATCCTCAAGAATACATTTTGTATTCATGTATTTAGTTTTTCTGCAATTCGTTTTTGTAATTCATGAAGTAAAATCAGATTTGTAGATTTGCAATAGTACCATAAATATTAGCAATAATGTATTGATTTTGAGAGTCCTCTAATATGATCATCAGCCACCGTCCATTATTATTACTCTCCTTATGAAGGATTTTGCCCCTGAAATGCCCTCTGGGAATAGCGCCCCCTGCTGGTGTATTTGTACCATGACTCAACACATGTCCTGACCCCACTGACTCTTTGTAATCAGAACAAAAACTGTCCATGGATCTGGTTTAACTGTTTAGCACCTCCCACATTATATAACATTATATAACAGTCTAAACAAATGAGTTATTAACACAGAAATGTCATTAAGACGTTGCGTCAGCTGTCGAACTTCAAGTAGGCCGGGAGCCAGGTCCACTCCTCAGGATGTTTTTGCTACCTTTTTTTCACTATTATTTCCTATTATCTTATACCTTGGGCCATCACAAGTTGATAATGACCACCCCCAACTCGGCCCCGTTTGGTCTCAGGGGCCAAAAAACACCCTTTTTGGAAAAAGCTTTTGGCGGAATGATGTAATTGTGAATATAAAGGTACTGCAGCTACATAAATGGCCATATAACCCTAAAATTTTGCATGGTGTATCCTGACACATAGGGGAAACTAGCAGAAAAAGATTCTGGGCATTGCTGCCTTTTTTCTGTCAAATATCACCCTCAACATACCCCAAAAGACTAAAAAATGGCTGTCCGCCTGACAAATTGTCATCAAAAGTGATCATTTTCAAGCATTTTATTATATATATCACTGCCTAAAATGTATATGAAAAACTTCCCAAGTTTATAAGCTTCAATTTAAGTCCAAGATGACCATTCTATCTAGAGGATTATAGCTGGTGTAACCAAAGTTCTCCACTGTACCTCAAATCGGAGAAAACAGTATTTTCAAGCATTACCATTCCTTATGGGTTCCATAAGTCCACAAAGTCCTCGCAACACAAGGAATAAAGATGACTCTAGTGTGTAGTCTGTTATCAAAAAACCTTCAATAGAGTAAACGTTAGTAACCTTCTGTACAGGTAAACATTCTTTACAGCCAAATGGCGAAACTAAAATACAGCTCAAACATAAAATAGAAAACATTTATTTGGTTATTAGATCTTTTTGCTGCTTATCCATGCTGTACTTTGATGACTGGTCATGTTAGTGTGTTGTATTAGTGTAGAATATAAACTCTTAATCATCATTTTCCTCATCTTCTTCTATATTTATATGGATTTCATCAGTTTTTGGAGCCAAGCACTTCGATGTGTTCTACATACCTTCAAGGAGATTGTGAAACTGAGCGAGCTTCTTCTTCTTCAGACCTCTCCACACTGGTGCGGGTGACAGCACAGCAGTGCGAGCGGTCTTTATTCTCTCACTTTCTTTTTTTTTTGCTTTTGTTTTGACTTGAGCAAACAAAAGCTGTTCTCACAGCTGGTAAGGTGCGCTTGAGAGCACTCAAAGGCAAGGTGGTCGAGAACTTTGCCCAGCAGAAACTGGCTGAAAAGCAGACTGAGACCATCAAGCACATCCTGCTGCGGCGGTCAGCTGCTGCCTCCACCCCATTGCCCGCAGCCCCTCAGTCTGCTCGTCGCCGGGGCGGCCTTCTGTGTCTGCCCTCGCTCCCGCGCTGCAGCAGCAGCCTCCACCTAAGTGGAGCCAAGGAGCCAGTCGCAGGCAGGCAACCCCCTACCCGTCCAGGCCCCTGCCAAGCAGGGCGGTAAAGCCAAGAGCAAGCAGCCCTAGGACGGGCGACCCGGAGATAGATTGGGCCATTCACTCCACTACAGTGAGAGCAGCCGATGCCCATGTCTTGCGAGCAGAGATCCCAGTCCTACTAGGACGCGATAGAGCCAGTCCCTCCAGCCGATAGGAGGTCAGGGCACTACAGTCCCTACTTTATTGTACCCAAGAAATGTGGTGGGTTCAAAATGCTCATGCAGAAACGCATTTTCGAATGCATCCATCCCCAAGATTGGTTTGCAGCGATCGACCTGAAGGGTCGACGCGTACTTTCATGTCTTGATTCTTCCTCGACACAGGCCATTTCTGCGCTTTGCGTTCGAGGGTCGAGGATATCAGTAGAAGGTCCTGCCCTTCGGGCTATCCCTGTCTCCCCGTGTCTTCACAAAAGTCACGAAGGGGACCCTTGTTTCCATGAGAGAACAGGGTGTGCACATCCTGAACTATTTCGACAACTGACTCATATTAGCACACTCTCGAGATCAGTTATGCGAACACAGGGACCTCGTGCTCAGGCACCTCAGCCAGTTGCGTCTTCCGGCCAATTGGGAGAAGAGCAAACTCACCCCCAGAGGATCTCTTTTCTCGGTATGGAGTTGGATTCGATCACACAGACAGCACGCCTCACAGAGCAAACGCGCTCAGTCGGTGCTGAACTGCTTGAACACCTTCAAAGGTAGGACCCTGTGCAAAGTCAGGGAGGACGAGGAGCAGGTCCTTCTGGTGGCCCCCTATTGGCCCACCCAGACCTGGTTCCCAGAAATCATGCTCCTCGTGACAGTCCCTCCCATTCCTCTGAGGAAGGATCTTCTGACTCAGAGACAGGGCACCCTATGGCACCAGCGTCCGGACCTCTGGAAACTCAATCTCTGGTTCTAGGTGACTTACCCCCATAGGTACTTAACACCATCACTTCTGCACAGACGCCGTCCACGAGACGTGTGCCTTGAAGTGGAACCTGTTCGTCAAGTAGTTTTCTTCTCGCCGAGAGGACCCCCGAAGATGTTCAATAGGGTCCGTGCTTTCCTTTTTGCAGCAAGGGTTGGAGCGAAGGCTGTCTCTATCCACCCTCAAAGTACATGCTGCTGCCATTTCAGCTTATCACGACCACATAGATGGCAAATCAGTTGCCATCTATGTGCCATCTATGGAAAGCACGAACTGGTCGTCAGGTTCCTTAGGGGGGCGAGAAGGTTAAACCCTCCTTGTCCCCCCTCCATAATCTCTTGGGACCTTTCCCTGGTGCTTCAAGCTCTTCAGGATGCTCCCTTTGAGCCTTTGAAGTCAGTAGACTTAAAGCTTCTCTCTTTGAAGATTTTGCTGCTGATTGCACTGGCCTCTATCAAGAGGGTAAAATTACTTAAGTATACTTCATAAAATGAACATGAAGACATGCACTTTTATGATGAAGAGATGCACTTTTATGATGGATAGATGCACTTTTATAATGGATAGATGCACTTTTATGATGGATAGATGCACTTTTATGATGGATAGATGCACTTTTATAATGGATAGATGCACTTTTATGATGGATAGATGCACTTTTATGATGGATAGATGCACTTTTATAATGGATAGATGCACTTTTATAATGGATAGATGCACTTTTATGATGAGAGATGCACTTTTATGATGGAGAGATGCACTTTAATAATGGATAGATGCACTTTTATGATGGAGAGATGCACTTTTATGATGGAGAGATGCACTTTTATGATAGATTGATGCACTTTTATAACGGATAGATGCACTTTTATGATGGACAGATGCACATTTATGATGGAGAGATGCACTTTTATGATGGATAGATGCACTTTTATAATGGATAGATGCACTTTTATGATGGACAGATGCTCTTTTATAATGGATAGATGCAATTTTATAATGGATAGATGCATTTTATGATGAGAGATGCACTTTTATGATGGAGATATACTCTTTTATAATGGATAGAGACACTTTTAAGATGGATAGATGCACTTTTATGATGGACAGATGCTCTTTTATAATGGATAGATGCACTTTTAAGATGGATAGATGCTCTTTTATAATGGATAGATGCACTTTTATAATGGATAGATGCACTTTTATGATGGAGAGATGCACTTTTATGATGGAGAGATGCACTTTTATGATGGAGAGATGCACTTTTATAATGGATAGATGGACTTTTATAATGGATAGATGCACTTTTATAATGGATAGATGCACTTTTATGATGGATAGATGCACTTTTATAATGGATAGATGCACTTTTATGATGAAGAGATGCACTTTTATGATGGATAGATGGAATTTATGATGGATAGATGGTATTTTTCGGATGGAGAGATGGACTTTTATGATGGAGAGATGGACTTTTATGATGGATAGATGGACTTTTATAATGGATAGATGGACTTTTATGATGGAGAGATGGACTTTTATGATGGATAGATGGACTTTTATAATGGATAGATGGACTTTTATAATGGATAGATGGACTTTTATAATGGATAGATGCACTTTTATGATGGATAGATGCACTTTTATAATGGATAGATGGACTTTTATAATGGATAGATGCACTTTTATGATGGATAGATGCACTTTATGATGGATAGATGGACTTTTATAATGGATAGATGCACTTTTATAATGGATAGACAATAATAGATTTTTACAGCGATTGAGTCCTGCCGGTTCCATAATGAGACTGGCGCGGCCAGAGACATTTTGGGCGCTGCGGCATATTAAATATATTATAAATAGTTTTTCCACGTGAGAAATACAATGTGTAGCGAGAGGGCGTGACAAAAGACCAAAATTTGTGACTGTCACGTGACACTTGAGAGCCCTGACTGCACTGTAGCAGTTACTGTTACACTGTTTAACCTGCAAGCTAGCTAGCCTGCTTAAAACACCAAGCTTACATTAGCTACTGCTACTATTCCCCACCAATTCACAAGCACAAGAGAAAAAGTATTTTGTACTTACATTTAATACCCCTGGAACTCAATGGAAGTTGATTGAAGATGGCATAGTTGGTAGTGTTGTTATAACCAGTCAACTGAACCAACAATCTTTTCACAATACTGACAAAAGCATGTCAAACTGTTGAAATCCATCAATATTCCATGCATGAGCTACTTTCTGACATTCTAACTGAAAGTGGGTGAATATCAAAATACATGATAGAAACATTTTGTTAAACCACTTACAAGTGTTATGTTTACAACACCATTGACTACACTATTGAAATAATTACTTTTTATTACAACTGTACATGAATAAATAGGCCATTTGGCCCTGGACTAATAGGGTATTCTATTTGTCCATTCTATTGGCTCTATTCTATTTTGAAGACTTGTGCTGGCTGCACAAGTCTAATTTAAGGCTCTCACAAATAAATAGTATGGGTATATTATACATTTTTCTGAGTCATCAGAGTGCTTTGAGTATTGAAGTTGTTGAGTTTTGTGTCCGTGGTGTTCTTTCATGCAACAGGGATAAAAGAAAGCATACAGTTTAGGCGGAAATTGTGAAAAAATGTGTGTTATTTCTGGTATAAAGAAGTCATGTGACCTCTGTGTTTGTCAGACAGATTCAGTACTGGGCTTAAATGAAAGCCTAAAAGGTCCCCTTTCCAACGATACCAAGCACCATATTATAGAATATTGATAATATCCCTAGCATGAGCCTAAACCAGATATACACCAGATTTCAAAAACGGAATTTATTTTAGGGGGTTAGTAACTTCATGAGCTCAAAAAAGTGATTTCGATATCACCGCTGCACTGCTATCGTGATTTTTCTAATACTAGGGGTGTATACCTTGCCAAAAAACAATGATAGCATTTGCCCCCCCGTTGATACCGATGGACCCCCCTGGCTCATGGACTATATGTTTCAATAAGTAATAAATAATGTTTCAATAAATAAGCTAAATCCACCGGCCCTTCTCAACATTTCGATTTAAAGGGGGGGTGAAACACTCATTTTCAGTCAATCTCATGTTAATCTTGAGTACCTATAGAGTAGTATTGCATCCTTCAAATCTCCAAAAAGTCTTTAGTTTTATTATATTTATAAAAAATAAAGATAGGCTGTACCGAGTCTTTCTGGATAAAAACGAGCGGCTGGAGGCGTGCCGTGCCGTGCCGTCAAATTACGCCCCAGCTGACGTCACACAGGCTCATACTCGAAAAAAAAACTTTCAGAAACTTGTGACAAACCGGAAGGAGCATTTTTGGCACAGAAATACTCCTTCAAACGTACAATTTAATTTTTTGAAACATTGTCCATGTTTAGCATGGGAATCCAACTCTTTAACAGTGTAAAAAACTCAGTATGCATGAAATAGCATTTCACCCCCCCTTTAATAATCCGGCCCTTGAATGATGCTAATTGAATAGCCCTGACCTAGGGGCATAACATTGCTCACTTTTCATGCAATTCATTTCATATAATATAGCTCATAAGTCAAGTCTCAACTCTTGTTTAAGACATTGTTCATATGTAAAAAATATGCTTAATCCAATATAGAATGGTAATGCTTGAAATTTCTGTTTTCTCCGATTTGAGGTACAGTGGAGAACTTTGGTTACACCAGCTATAATCCTCTAGATAGAAAGGTCATCTTGGACTTAAATTGAAGCTTATAAACTTGGGAAGTTTTTCATGTACATTTTAGGCAGTGATATATATAATAAAATGCTTGAAAATGATCACTTTTGATGACAATTTGTCAGGCGGACAGCCATTTTTTTAATCTTTTGGGGTATGTTGAGGGTGATATTTGACAGAAAAAAGGCAACAATGCCCAGAATATTTTTCTGCTAGTTTCCCCTATATGTCAAGATACACCATGCAAAATGTTAGGGTTATATGGCCATTTATGTAGCTGCAGTATCTTTATATTCACAATTACATCATTCCGCCACAAGCTTTTCCCCAAAAAGGGTGTTTTTTGGCCCCTGAGACCAAACGGGGCCGAGTTGGGGGTGGTCATTATCAACTTGTGATGGCCCAAGGTATAAGATAATGGGAAATAATAGTGAAAAAAAGGTAGCAAAAAACATCCTGAGGAGTGGACCTGGCTCCTGGCCTAAAGGGAGAAATCTGTTTTCACTCCTTTCTCTCTTCTGCTGCTTGCTTTGGGTCTCTAAAACAATAAATTCATCAGATCTCCATCTTTTCATCGACTCCGTGTCTCCAGCGTTCCTGGCGCGCTCCACCTCTGGCCACCGCCGCTGTCTCGCTGCTCCATCAGCGGCGTCACATCTTCCTCGAACTGCAACTGGTTCCCAGCAAACACAGAGCGTTGGCACAACGTCCCCAACCTTCTAACAGCGTTTTAACAACATGGCCAAAAGGTTGCTATAACTACGTTGTGTGGTGAAGGTTGTTACAGCGTTGTCACAATGTTGACATTGAACCACCGTTCAGGGCCATTGCTGAAGGTTGTGCCGAGGGTGTCTGGACACACGACACATGTCCTCATCACTGCCCTGAAGCGCCAATCAGCCTTTTAGATTTCAACTGACCGTTGGGCCGTTTCTCATTCTTCATCCAGCAAGAATATGTGAGAATTGTGTTGAATTTACCTCAGCTAAATAAGATACGTAATTATTCAAACACAAACTACAACTTCCTTGTCTAATGTGACATTTATTTGAACATCTTCTGGTCAGGTATGACACATTTTTTAAAACTTTATGCCAAAAGTATGAAGCCAAAATGACTTTAATGATGAGGTATTGATTTCAGCGCGTAGTACTTGTTGCACGTTAATGCTTTTTTCCTTTTTTTTGGAAATGCACAGACAAAAAAAGGTTTGTAAATGATCGTGAGATGAATCGAACAATCACAGGCCTGGCTCGCTGGTTCTCACTGTTGAAAATAGATAACTTGTGTCTTACTCTCGGGGATACTCGTTCCATCACTCTTACTTTTCTCAGCATTAGAGTTCTTTGCGTAGGAATAATATACTTCACTTGTGCGCGCTTTTCTCCTTTCCCCGCATGACTAGGCCAACTCTGCACGGCTCAGGCAAACACTTCTTAGAATAACACGGCGTAAAAGTTACATGATTTAAAAAATTCAACACAAAGTTCATGTAAAATATTTTTTTGTCTTCAGTTCATAATAATCCACTTAGAAAAGGTCGTCTGCACCGCCATCTCGGCCCATCAGTCGAACTGGATTAGATGTGTAATATCTGTAAATGTAAAGTCTAGAATGATTAATGTCGAGTGCTGTTAAAGAGCAGCGTGTCTGATAATTTATGATCCACAAATCTGTGTTCAACAAAAAGAGTGAATAAATTAGACTAATTTTTATTTAATTTGGCTTATTTCACTGACATTCTTCTATTGTGTTTTAGAATTAAAGTACTGGCTAAATTGTTCAAATTTTTTTTTTTAATCAAATATCGTGTAATTCTACATTTTGTGAAATATGAACATTAAGAACATTTAGAGAATTACAGAACATCTGTACAGAAGGTTCGTTAACTTTGCGTGACACACATTCAACAGGATAGAGTAAATCACTGAGAAGAACAGCAACTCACAGTTCAGCCGAGTTCAGCCAATCAGAAAACACAAAAGATGAACTCTGAAGTAAATCAAGTTTTTTGAACAAGAACACAGATTCCACACTTTAACCCACTGTCTCCATTTATACATAAATCTCCCAATTATAATATATAATACATTAACCTTACACATCTCTAATAGCACAAAAGAGAAAAGTGTTAATTAGTTCATCTGTGAGGCTGAAGACTTTAATGAACACCAGATGCATCTTTAGTCCCGCTTCATTCTCTGACACTAATTCTGCTGCATGAATCAGGACAGGTTAATGTGTGTAAGCTCAGGGTAATCTACTGTAAACACACAAGAGAAAGGTGTTTAATTTGATGATCTGGTACTAGAACACTTTACTGAACACCACTATTACACGCTTCATTGTTCATTAGTGTTTTAGACCTATAAGAGGACTAAACACATACAGTATAATGTCATATATAATGTCACACATGCACAAGTTTAACAGTCTTTTAAAACTCCAGCATAACATTACAGGACAACACACATATTGAAAGTAGAAACTGATTTACTGGCCAGATTGAATGAAAGATTAACACTGAATGTGAGGATGAATGTGGCCAGAATATCTGAGCATCTTCTGAAGCAGACGAAGAGATTTCACTGTCATGATGACGGTCTGGAGAATGACCAGTAGATAAAGCTGTTGCTCAGGAGAACACCGTCACACACACACACACACACACACACACACACACACACACACACACACACTATAGAGTTATCTAGAGCTACAGAAGCTGTGGAGCTGAACATGGGACTGTGAAATACTAAACTTTATACTTTCTGATGACCAGGACTCTCAGATATGAGGATCTCCCACTTATAATCGTATAGGCTTTACCCAAGCGGCAACATTCTAATCTGAAAAATGAAGCCTACCCGGAAGTGCGAAAAACTGCAATACATCGAAAATCCGCTAGGGGCAGGTCCCAAAAGGGAGCAAATGTCCATAGCCCCCATGTTAAAATGTCCGTTTTCACAGCATAAATTCATGTTTTTACAGGTTGGTCCCATGGACTTTTATTGTATTTTTCGATAGGTTCCGAGTGCCTGACAACTGTGAGGGCTGTGAATTTTTTTCTAACTCGTTAGTTTAGATCGCATTTAGATATAAAATGTATGACAAATAAGGGCGTGGTTAACTTTGATTGACAGCTTGATTGACAGCTTAGGCTGCGCCACGGAGAATGACAACATAAGAAGCGCCATTTTTTAACACAGTTGAAATATAATACTACTGTTTCTGTATCATGAAATGTAGTTTTAAGAGTTTTTCAGGCGAGAATGTAGTTGTTTAAAGCTTAAATCTGTGGTTTATTTATAAAGATTTATGAAAATTGTATCCAGTTGTGAGATCCAGCGATGACCGGGCGCTCGGCGTCATGTACCCCGCCTGGAGCAGCCTTTCCTCGGCTAGTCGTTCTGAGGTTTGCCGCTGACTCTGGCGTCTCTGTAGTGGTTAAACATGAGATATAATTCGTCTTGTGTATATCTAACGGGCGATTTTTGGTCTCGTGAATCTATAATCTTTCCCTGGTCAATCGTTTTGGCTGAGGGGAAGTTTCATAACTTTATAAGCTATTTTACTTTACCGTTGTATGGTTAGACTAGAGCGCTGACTTTGTATGTTTGACTGAATTGTTTGCTTTATTTGTATAGCTTCTTATACCTTTTACTTATACTTTTATAATGGCTAATATTGATAAAAGTGAAATTTAACAAAAAAGAGACTGGGTTGAGTTTTGTCATTTTAAATTTTAATACAACGAAGATGATCTGTAAAGTTGTTTACTGCAAAATCTGTTGTTTAGTACAAATGCACATATTGCCTGGACCATATTAAAATGTTTAATATTTTTATATTATATTTAAAACGAAAAGAGGCAGGTTTGTGTTTTATATTTTGTTTTTTTTTATAAATAGGCAATCGCTATGTGCAGTGAATATAATCAATACGCGTTGCCTGAACCACATTTGTGTGGCTATAATGTTTAAGATTTCTTTAAATGAAAACGAAAAGAGTTAGTATGGTGTTTTATAACATATTGCGTTGCCTAAAATATACACAGAGATAACCGAAGTAGCAGAGCGAGCTGAGTGACGCGCGCTGCGTCAGGAGGTGGGCGGGGTTAGGATTTCCCAAGATTTTCCAAGATGGCGCCGCCCATACCCCCCATAAACGGCTTCAAACCCGTTCTTCAGAAAGTCTATGAGTGACGTCACAGACTCTTTGTCCATATTTTTTACAGTCTATGGCTTTAATATGTTTAGATATCCAGTTGCGGTTCAGAACGGGTTGGAGGTTCAGAGCTCCATCAGGACCAGAAGTGGATTGTTTGTAATGAACAGTAAACTCCTGTGATTTAAAGAGTTGAAGGTGAAGTTTCTCCGGGTGTAAAGCAGCGCTGAGTTCTTCTGCTCCTGATCTTCTTCTGCGTGAGAGAGTTTTGAAAGTCAGAATTGCATGTTATAAAGTCAGAATTGCGTGATATAAAGTCGCAATTGCGAGAAAAAAAGTCAGAATTCTGACTTTATATCACGCAATTCTGACTTTATATCACGCAATTCTGACTTTATATCACACAATTCTGACTTTATATCACGCAATTCTGACTTTATATCTCACAATTCTGACTTTATATCACGCAATTCTGACTTTATATCTCACAATTCTGACTTTATATCTCACAATTCTGACGTTATATCTCACAATTCTGACGTTATATCTCACAATTCTGACTTTATAACATGCAATTCTGACTTTATATCTCACAATTCTGACTTTATATCACGCAATTCTGACTTTATATCACGCAATTCTGACGTTATATCTCGCAATTCTGACTTTATATCACGCAATTCTGACTTTATATCACGCAATTCTGACTTTATATCACGCAATTCTGACGTTATATCTCGCAATTCTGACTTTATATCTCACAATTCTGACTTTATAACATGCAATTCTGACTTTATATCTCACAATTCTGACTTTATAACACGCAATTCTGACTTTATATCACGCAATTCTGACTTTATATCACGCAATTCTGACTTTATAACATGCAATTGCGACTTTATTTCACACAATTCTGACTTTATATCTCGCAATTCTGACTTTATAACATGCAATTGCGACTTTATTTCACACAATTCTGACTTTATATCTCACAATTCTGACGTTATATCTCACAATTCTGACTTTATAACATGCAATTCTGACTTTATATCTCACAATTCTGACTTTATATCACGCAATTCTGACTTTATATCTCGCAATTCTGACTTTATATCACGCAATTCTGACTTTATATCACGCAATTCTGACGTTATATCTCACAATTCTGACTTTATATCACGCAATTCTGACGTTATATCTCACAATTCTGACTTTATATCTCGCAATTCTGACTTTATATCTCACAATTCTGACTTTATAACATGCAATTGCGACTTTATTTCACGCAATTCTGACTTTATATCTCGCAATTCTGACTTTATATCTCACAATTCTGACTTTATATCTCACAATTCTGAGAAATAAAGTCAGAATTGCGAGATGTAAACTCGAAATTGTGAGATAAAAAGTCGCAATTATCTTTTAAAATGTTTTATTCTGTGGCAGAAACAAGCTTCCATAGTGAATTACCTTTTAGGTAATAAAATAAAACGCATTTCTAAGTAACATGAACTTAATAATTTTCAACATGAATGCAAGTAATTAAGTTGATCCAACATAATGTTTTCAGTTAGGTGAAGTTTTTTGGCCACAATAAAACACATTTCTAAGTAACATGAACTTAATAATTAAGTTGATCTCTGCAAGAGTTAAGTTGAGCCCTTTTGATTTGATTTGAAGTTGATAACTCTTTTAAACATAGGCTACATTTAACATTCATCTTTTAATATATTTCCCTTTCAAAACATTTAAATGAACTGTATTACAATTGCTGTCCTTTCTAATACAACATAAAGCATACATTATACATTATTATTTTAGTACAATTCACACCCAGCACAGCGGTAACTCAGGGGAAAAAATGTCTGAATGCTTCACATGAAACTTCGGTCTTCTGACCTATTACCATAGTGAATTCTCTATTAATTTTGATGGTTATATCAATTTTGATTAACGTTAATATGCGCGAGGGAGGGAGGGAGAGCAAGACAGTTTGAAGACTGTGAGAGTACGCACGCGGCCGGAGGTCTCTCTCTCTCTGCTTGTGTAACATGCGCGGGCAATAAAACAATAAAAACGAAATTTAGAAAAATAAAACGGAATTCATAGGGCCCAACATAACTCCGACTGGTTTTGAGCAAAGTATCTGAACAAATAGTGTAGCTACTCAATCAGTGACAGGCTACAGCTACTAGCTAACTTTACCTCGGTACACAGACCAACGTATACTATCAACACAGCTCAAATTTCAGATTTCGGTATTCGGTTACAGTAGGCTATCATCAACAGAATCCTGAGTGAATGCGAATATGCGTAAGCATAAAATTACTTACCATTCACCACATTACACTTTAGCGAGTTTCAGCTGTGGCCACACTCGTCTGGCCTTAAATATGCCCAAGGAAACTGGGGGCCGTTTACACGTCATCAAATTGTTTTTTACATTAACAGAACTTAAAATTAAATACATTTTTGATTAACTGAAAATGTTAAACTCTGACAAGTCATGATAGTATATTTAATCAATAGGCATAATTTGTGTGTCATCCCAGCTCAATAAAATAACAATTACAAGTAAAAAGTCTAACAGTATCTCAGAACTTGATTTTTTATTTCACAACAATATATATATATATTTAAAGCTGCCGTCGGCAACATTTTTTTGATCAAATTCAGTGAAATTGACACTATAATCTGACAGAACAACATAAATAAGGTGGTTTTAGAAAAAAACCCAAGCTTCTAACTCCACCTGGAGCTTGTTATATGTTTTGCAAAAATCCCCCGCTCCCGGCTCATCGGGTCCAATCAGCGCAGGGGGGTGTGTGATCTGACTGTCAATCACAGTTCGTGCACACGCCACAGATCCCCCCTCCCTCGCGCACGTTACAATATCACATGCACATGACACGCCTGAAGTTCGCCTGAAGATTGTACGAAGCGTGATGGCGGAGAGAAAATCTACTAACAAGCTTCCAATTCCTCGGTTATTGCTATCTATGGATAGATTAGCCAGGGCAGCCTACCTCCGAGTCCATGGTGTTGATCGATGCTGAAGAGACAGACGCGTTCACAGAAAATCAGGTACACACGCACTGACGATGGGCGGGTGCTCGTTGGTAGTGGGGGAGGGGCATGAGAGTTGTAAACATTCAAAATTTTGGCTAAGTCCACTCAATCTGCCAGACTTGCCGACTGCAGCTTTAAGTAATGACTAAAGGTCCTCTGAATTAGTTTTGAGGTATGAGCGCTGGCTTAAATAACATCATTTTTATCCATATCTTTCACATCTACTGCAGTCAGATTCACCGTGTTCACTCTGAAGGAATCACTCACATTGGCTGGGCACTTGTAATGACACATCAAGGATGTTAAGAGGCTAAAAGCAGGTTTAAATATTGCCACATTGAAGTCAACAGAGTGCAAATTTTAAAAAGAGGATAACACGGTGTAGGCAACACCGATTTTTGTCGTTGTTCTCTGTACTGACAGCACTCCAAATTTACAAAAAAATGAGCTCAATGTTAAAATTGACCGGAGTTCTCCTTTAATGCATGGATGCCTTGAGCTTTAGCGGCCTGCAGTTACTCAGAGGCCAGATGCATGATGGGATTGAATGGACTGATCTTCATACTCATTGGTTCAGTTCAAGCACAGGTCAGACTCTTTAACTAGACTAACCTGTCAGTGAGTAATCTATCGGCCCATGTGTGTTAATGTCCATCTTCAGGAAACAAACACAGACAGTAACGCTTTAGGGACAGAGAAAGAGTTTTCAAATCATGAATCACAAGCTTTATTGAAGATGTTCAAATGAAAGTTTAATTTCTTCTCTTGCCTGTTGAATCTGTTTTGTGTTTGAGAGACTCTGGAGATGATCGTCTCTGGTTGGTTTCTGTGTCTTCTGGATCTGAAAGAGGTTTTAGAGGAACTTGATCAAACCCAAAGACTCTTTACACAGACAATATATCTGACTAAATGACAGTGTCAGTAACGACTGTTGAACATCTTTACAATCTACAACTGCATTATATTCAGAGTCCACAGACCCAACACTGCTGAATAACAGCAGAATATCACTATTAAATATCAGGAATTATAACACTGGAACATTAAACTCCAGTTATATGTTATAAAATACAAGGTTCAGATTGAATCTAAAATAAAACCTTAATTTCTGGCCCAAACACAGATTGAGGAAATATGGATGTTAAGCATCTGTCCAGTTCTGATCAACTCCATTTGAGCAAAGCATTAAATTACACAAATAAAGCCAAACAGGGAGAGATCACATGACATGAGCAATAAAACATGACTGAGAAATCTGAACTGAAAACATGAACAAATCTAGATGGACTGATACGTATGAAAGTGGACAAAAAGTAACAAAAGCTTTTTTCCAATTTGAAATTAAATAAGCAAAAACGAGAAAACGTGCCTTTATTTGTTTTTCCGTTTTTTTGTATAAATGGACAAAAGTAGCTTCGACTACACTAGTTTGTCCAAAACAGTGTATAAATTATTTCAAAATCCATTTAAAAAAAGTAGTAAATAAAAACAAATAAAAAATAAACGCCTTCACAGTTATAGACAAACCTGCACACACATGCTAACAGAAGATTCACTGCTGTGACAGAAGTGTGCTGATTCTCCTGCTAAAGTCTTCCCATGTGATTATGTGTGGCTTTAGTTCCTGACAGCATTCTCTGTGAAACCGGTCTAACTCGTTTTTATCGCCATCTATGGGATTTAGTTTCTAGGTTAAAGGTTTATTTATGAACACAGTTGTTCATTTACTGTTTTCAAGAACAGTGATACAATAAACAGGGTTTTAGGAGACACTGAGACAAAGGGGCAGATGCTGGTTAACATCCAAATCAACTCAAGTATAAATAAAACTAAACAATCATAATATAAATGGCTTACTTATTATTATTAAAATAAATGATTAAAATTTCAGATCTACTGATCTATTCATATACAAATGCAAATGAGAATATTGTTACTCAGACTTTATTAGATTTTTCATTTTGTATTCTGATTGACACAGATCAATAAACAAAGTAGAATAACATCTCAGGTAAAACAAAAGAGCATACATCAATATACAGAATAATATACAGTATATAAGGACAGGGACTACATGCTTCCACTGGAAGAGTGCCAATGTTTTTACATGATTATCACAATTGTGATGATGGCAAACAGAGACACATAAAATAATTCACATAATAACATGTATTTCATGAAATACACATTTAAATTTAACAAAAGAAGAAAATCTGGTCAAAAGTAGCTTTGACTACACTAGTTTGTCCAAAACACTCCTGACTCTAGAGTTTTCCAATCTTCTACAAACTTAAAAAAAATAGAAATAAAATCAATATAAAGTAAATTAGTGTATGTTTTTACCGTGTCAAGTGCATGATCTCTGTCCACATGTCATACTAACAAGAAACCACAGGAACTGTCATGTGAACAGAGTTAGCTAACAATGTTTTCTGGGATCACAGCCCTGGACAGATGCTGGTGGTGAAGCTGGAAGTAAACATAAGGATTAGTGTCTTAATGGGCCTGATGATGGGAATCTTCTCTGTCTGACAGCTGACCCACATGTCCATCATATGAAGTGTTCAGCTCTTTTAACCAAGTGAGTCCAATGAAGCTAATAGTCGGGACGTAATCTTTCATTGGAATTACTCCTGCGAATTCCCTGTTCTGGTAAGCTTGAGTCTTTGAGAAAATGAGAAAATATCAAGACAACAGTCATATATATATAATTACAATTATTTAATTTATATCAATGTATTGAATCAGTGAAATGTATTTTTCATCCATCCAAGTTCAGTCCAGCTCCTTATCTAATCTATTATAATATACTTTATTATAATCATAAGCAATATAAACACAATTTAATGCAGTAGGTATAATATAATATAATATAATATAATATAATATAATATAATATAATATTGTTCAATATATATATTTTTAAATAAAATCATTCATTGTTAATGCCTTATGGTGGTATAATGCCCTTTTCACAAGATGTAAAATAAGTCTCTGATGTCCCCAGAGTGTGTGTGTGAAGTTTTAGCTCTAAATACCCCACAGATATTTTTATATAGCATGTTAATATTGTCACTTTTTGAGGGTGAGGAGAAACACGCCGTTTTTGTGTCTGGCCCTTTAAATGCAAATGAGCTGCTGCTCCCGGCACAGGGGGCGGAGCTTCAAGAGCTGGTGTCCTTTTACCTCACACACACACTGAACATTTCAAAAACTTTTAGCCTTTTATCTTCAAACCGGAGTCAGACAATGATGGAGAGACTCAAGAAGAAGTGACAACATGTAGAAGCAAAATGACATTTATGAATGGTTAGTTGATGAGTTTATGAAGCTGATGTGTAGTTATCTTCTAGTCATTGATTAGCATATTCTGTCATGATAATCTATAAATCGTGTTCAGGGGGCGGGGTTTATGTAAATTCTAGGGTTGGTGATGTCACTAACCCGGGAGGAATGTGGTGTAGTCTCTACCAGCCGTTTGTTGTAGTCCTTTCTTTAAAAGCAAATTTCTCCCTTTGCTCTGAACTTTGAGCGTTGTAACTTTGCAGATGTTGTTTATGCTCAAACAGCAACATTACACTAGCCTGACTACATCAGACTTCGTATTTCCGCTCAATTTCAGTTCGCGTCTGAGATAGCGACCTATCTCCCCGTTTTCCTCCGGCCTCAAAACAGCCGAACAGAGGGCAGGCTGAGAGCCGTGACGTAAACGCTGATTGTACTGTGGATGCGTATAGATTTACTTCACATAATCTGCAAAAGTCGTTCACAGCCATGTTCACTCCGGTATTTCGCTCGATGGTTTTGTGTTCGCATCATACATGTGTTTACAGTGGAAGTTAGATGCGGCTGAGCATGCGCATAACACACACCATAACCAAACGTTATGTGATTGGCTTACAGGTAACCAATGATTTTAAACTTCAGACAAGCGCCTTTCAAGTGTAAGAAAAAAATATTTGCAGCATTTAACTGTTAGGTTAACTGTTATTCGTAAGTGTAATTCATGTATTGTGAAGCTGCAGCTTCATGCTAACGCAAAATAAATAGGATCTGTATTCCTCTGACTTCCATTTTTGCGAGCTAACACTTTTGGCACGGTTTTTACGCACAAATACGGCCAAAAGCATTGCAGGCCTGTGAACAGCAATTGGCGACCGAAAACAACAGAGTTGTTTGCCCCATGCACACAAGTCATTTAGACATTTGCAACAGTTAATTTTTTTACACAAAGTTTGATTTTATGCAATGAATCTGTTTTGCAGTTCCTATCTCTGTTGTTTTCGGTTGCCAATTGCTGTTCACAGGCCTGCAATGCTTTTGGCCGTATTTGTGCGTAAAAACCGTGCCAAAAGTGTTAGCTCGCAAAAATGGAAGTCAGAGGAATACAGATCCTATTTATTTTGCGTTAGCATGAAGCTGCAGCTTCACAATACATGAATTACACTTACGAATAACAGTTAAATGCTGCAAATATTTTTTTCTTACACTTGAAAGGCGATTTACACCTTTACAAATCGCCTCGGTTACGACTGTAACCTCGGTTCCCTGAAGAGGGAACGAGCGTTGCGTCGAGAATGACGCTATGGGGAACGCTTTGCGTGATGACGTCTTGAAGCACATGTAAAATCAGTCCAATGGTGTAGCGGGACGTCAGAGGCGGGTGACGTCACGTACCAGGAAGCTATAAAAGCCGGCCCGAAACAGAAAACGAAAGCTTCGTAAAAGTCTGAAGTCGAGCTGACAGGCATGAAGGAGATATGGCAAGGCGACGCAACGCTCGTTCCCTCTTCAGGGAACCGAGGTTACAGTCGTAACCGAGGCGTTCCCTTTCAAGGGAACTCCCGTTGCGTCGAGAATGACGCTATGGGGAACGTCTATACCAACGCCTCCATAGCTACGAATGTCTGTCCTGTGTGTAATCTAATAGAGCAGAACTAGGATGACAAAACATGAGACCCTGGAGCAGAGTCTAGATCCAAAGAGTAAAACCTGACGAAAGTGTGCGGTGAGGACCAGCCTGCCGCATCACAGACATCCTGTAGTGAAACTCCTGAAATAAGGGCCTTAGAGGCCGCCATACTCCTTGTAGAGTGCGACCGGACAGCCAAAGGAGAAGGCTGCCCAGCCGCCTCATAAGCAAGTGAGATAGCCTCGACCACCCACTTGCTCATCCTTTGCTTAGACACTGGACCTCCTTTGTTAGGGGACCCAAAGCACACAAATAATTGATCACTTTTTCGCCACAGGGCAGCTCTGTGGACATATGCGTCTAACGCCCGCACAGGGCAAAGCAAATTATTAGCCTCCTGGTCCGCATTTTGAAAGGGAGGAGGACAGAAGGCCTGCAGAACAATAGGTCTGACCACATTAGTGGGGACCTTGGGGATATAGCCCGGTCTCGGATGAAGAAATGCTTTGATCATACCCGGAGCAAACTCCAAGCATGACGGAGCAACCGACAACGCTTGGAGATCCCCTATTCTCTTGAGAGAGGAAATAGCAAGAAGGAAAAGAGCTTTCAGCGTTAAAAACTTCTCAGGAACCTCCTCAATAGGCTCAAAGGGGGCCAGGGACAAGCCTTGTAATGCAATGGACAAGTCCCATGGTGGCACCCTAGAGCGAACTGCAGGCCTCAGCCTCCAAGTGCCACGAAGGAAACGAGATATCAAAGGGTCTTTCCCCACAGACATTCCACCCAAAGGAATGTGGTAAGCACCTATGGCCGCCACATAAACCTTTAAAGTGGACGGGGTCAGACCTGCAGTGAACCGGTCCTGCAGGAACTCCAGCACTGTACCAATTGGGCAGTTAACTGGGTCCAACCGACGGTCACTACACCAAGAAGTGAAGACTCTCCACTTCAGGGCATAAAGTTTCCTCGTGGAGGGAGCTCTGGACTGTAGAATGGTCTCAACAACCTCAGTTGAGAGACCTGACTCTATGAGCTGGGCCCCCTCAGAGGCCAAGCCCACAGGTTCCACAGTTCTGGGCGGGGGTGAAATATTGAGCCCCCTGCCTGGGACAGAAGGTCTCTCCTGACGGGTAACTCCAGAGGATGCCCGTCGAGGAGGGAGACCAGATCGGGAAACCATACTCTGCCCGGCCAGCGCGGGGCTATAAGAAGCAGGCAAACCCGGTCCCTGCGAACTCTCTCCAGAACTCCCGGGAGCAGAGCAACTGGGGGAAAGGCGTACAGACGTAGCCTCGGCCACGTCTGAACCATAGCATCCAGTCCCAGAGGAGCTGGATGCGTGAGGGAGAACCAAAGTGGACAGTGAGACGTCTCTCGAGACGCAAACAGATCCACTTGTGCTTGGCCGAACTCCCTCCATATCAGCTCCACCACCTCGGGGTGGAGCCTCCATTCCCCGGGCCTCGGCCCCTGCCTCGACAGAGTGTCTGCTCCTATATTCTGGACCCCGGGGATGTAAGCTGCCCTGAGTGACAGTAACTTCCCCTGGGACCACAAGAGGATATGGCGTGCCAAGTTGGATAACGGGCGCGAGCGCAAACCCCCTTGGTGGTTGATATAGGCGACTACCGACGTGTTGTCCGTGTGTACTAACACATGGTGTCCCCTGAGATCTGTGATAAAGCTCCTCAGAGCCCGGAAGACAGCTAACATCTCTAGGCGATTGATATGCCAGGAACGATGATGGTCTTCCCACAGACCTTGAGATGAGCGACCCTCCAGGATCGCTCCCCAACCCGTGAGGGAAGCATCCGTCGTTAGCAGTTTGCGACGACAAGGAGCTCCCAACACTGGGCCCTGGGACAGGAACCAAGGTTTCTTCCACATAACCAGGGCACGTAAGCATCGCCGCGTGACCCTGATTGTGCGAAATGGGTTGCCCCTCGGGGAAAACCCCCTGGTCCTGAGCCACCACTGCAGGGGCCTCATGTGCAGTAGTCCAAAAGGTATCACGTTGGAAGCTGCTGCCATGAGACCCAACAGTCTCTGGAACTGTTTGACAGTGAGTAGCTGGCCTAGCTTTACACCTTTCACAGCTGCAAGGATGGACTCTATACGTGGCGGTGACAGGCGCGCCTGCATCGACACTGAGTCCCAAACCACGCCTAAAAAAGTGGTCCTCTGGAGTGGAGAAAGCACACTCTTCTTGGCGTTCAGCCGTAACCCCAACTCTTTCATGTGGGCGAGAACAACATCTCGATGTTGAACCGCCAACTGATGCGACTGAGCTAAAATCAACCAATCGTCGATGTAGTTCATGATGCGAATACCCTGGAGGCGCAGCGGCGCCAGAGCTGCATCCATGCATTTGGTGAAAGTGCGGGGTGATAAAGCTAGGCCGAATGGAAGAACCCGATATTGGTATGCTTTGCCCCCGAAAGCAAACCTCAGGAACTTCCAATGACACGGACGGATGGAAATATGGAAATATGCGTCCTTGAGGTCTATCGTGACAAACCAGTCCTCGGACCTGATCTGTGGCACGATCTGTCTCAATGTTAACATTTTGAACTTGAGCTGCATGACTGACTCGTTCAGAACTCGAAGATCTAAAATGGGACGCAATCCCCCGTCCTTCTTTGGAACTATGAAGTACCGGCTGTAAAACCCGGCTTCCCTGTCGGAGGGAGGTACATATTCTATGGCCCCTTTCTCTAACAGAGTGTTTACTTCCTGTTCCATAACCAGAACCTGCTCGGGGCCCACCACTGTGGGCAGGACCCCCATAAACCGAGGTGGGCGTTTCTTGAATTGTATCTGATACCCTTTTTCTACGGTCTGCAGGACCCAACGAGAAACATTTGACAGTAGCTTCCACGCTGTCAAAGATTCTACTAGAGGTACCAGCCTCTCGAGACTGGTTTCTGGATTTTGTTGTTGTCGAGTAGTCAATTCGTCGCCCTGTAACGGCGCACCGGCAGGGAACGACCGAACAGACTGCTCTAACACCCTCCTCGGAGGGGGCGGGCATCCCGAGGCCACTACGTTTCCGGGTGGTCCTTGAGATATGTGCTCGCCGGAGACCGCTGCGCCCTGTAACACCTGAGGCGGCAGGGTTGGCAGAACGGTCCCCTGAGGGTACCGAAGAGAGACGGGCACCGTAAAAAGAGGTGTTAACCGCTCTGCTTCGGGGGGGACTACCCTCATTAGTCCTGAGCCCTCGGACGTCAGGATTTCTTCCCAGCAGCCTTCTTGGCAGTAATAACGGTCCGCAGATCCGCTCTACCCCTCGAAGACTGCTGGGTTTGAGCGCGCCCTCCGTGTCCCCGAGATTTTTGTGGGGGAGCACGGGAGGACACACTCTGCTTTTGAGTGGCACGATGATCAGCGCTGTTTTTAGAGGAGTGAGGCTGCTCCCGCTCAGCAGCCTCAATGAAAGAACGGCGGGGGAGAAGTTTCTGGAGTGCAGCAGCCTGTTTTGAAGCTTCTTGCGATTTAGCTACCGCACTGTTCACTGCATCTCCAAATAGCCCAACAGTAGAAACCGGCGCATCTAAAAGAACATGTTTTTCTCTATCTTTGATGTCACTCAGATTGAGCCACAGATGCCTCTCAGTGGCCACCAGGGCTGCCATAGACCGCCCGACTGATTTAGCGGTCTCCTTGGTGGCCCTGAGAGACAAATCTGTGGCTCTACGCAGTTCAGCTACTGTGTCAGGACCAATACCCCCGCCCTCCTCTAAATCACCCAGTAATTCTGCCTGATAAGCCTGCATAAGGGACATCGTATGCAGACACGCTGCAGCTTGACCAGCGGCTGCATACGATTTATGAATCAGGGAAGATGTAAACTTTACTGGTTTAGTGGGGAGTGTAGGAGTCTTCAAGGAAGATGCCGTTGCTGGAGAGAGATAGTTCGCCAACGTCTCCTCCACCTTCGGCATCTCCCCATAACCATGCTCTTTATATTTATAGATGGAAGAGTAATGGGATGTTTGTGGTGTGTATACTCTGTATGACATTGGTTTTCCCCACGATCTCGACACCTCGGTGTGGAGATCGGGGAAAAACGGAAGACTCCTGCGCTGAGGCTGTGCACGAGATGGCAGGAAGCGTTCGTCGAGTTTGCTTTTCGAACGAACGTCCTGCCTATCCTCTGGCCACTCAATAGAAAGTCTGTCAACTGCTCTAGTAACTACATCAAGCAGCTCTTCAAATGCATGAGACTGAGGTGGCGAATCCTCAGACTCAGCTTCAATACTGACAACATCCAACTCCTCAGAGCTGGATAGTTGTAGTACTGGTGCCTCTATCGGGGGGGAAGAAACCGCAGCGCGTGCTTCCACACCCTGATGAGAGGCACTGGATCTGTCAGTAAGAGGCTGAGATAAGGCAGAGCCCGTCTCAACATCCACTGACAGATCCATTTGCGAACCCCAGGTCTGAGATCGCCGCCGAGCCTCAGCCGCGGCGGGACCCGAGCCCTGGGGAACGTGGTCGGGATTGAACCGAGCCAACCGGGATCGGAGCGTCCGCAATGGAAGCGCACAGCAATGCACACAGTCACCACCCTCGAGTGCTGACTGGGCATGCTCCTCTCCCAAACAAACAACACAAAGAGTGTGTGTGTCACCTCCCGTTAAATAACGCGGGCAGGGATGGACACACACTCGATACTGCTGCTTGCTCGCCATATCTGAATAAATATATATATATATAGACAGACAACACCAAATAACAAGGACAGATTTCAACACAGAGCGCGACTGAAGACTCAGAAAGCTTTCGTTTTCTGTTTCGGGCCGGCTTTTATAGCTTCCTGGTACGTGACGTCACCCGCCTCTGACGTCCCGCTACACCATTGGACTGATTTTACATGTGCTTCAAGACGTCATCACGCAAAGCGTTCCCCATAGCGTCATTCTCGACGCAACGGGAGTTCCCTTGAAAGGGAACTTCTCTTGCGCATGCAAATTTAATTTACGCTTGCAATCTTATGTACACTTTCACAAATCTTACCCTGCGCATGCAGTACTTTATGACATAATTTTACCTTCATATGAGACCAACTTTCACTAAGGAACATAAAGAAGTGTTAAGTTGAGAGAAAGGGCGTTGCTCGTTGCTATGGATGATGTCATCACACTCACTAACTATGACCACAGTGATTGGCTGATGGGGGAAGGGTCTCTGTCAGTGATTTAATCATTGAAATATTGTAAAATGAGGTATCATGTTGCCAAATTCAAATAAAGGCTTAAAACTGTAGGCTTAATGTCTAAATAAACTAGTATGTTAAGCTAATTACAGAATTTAATTATGTTTTATAAGCGAAGTGGATGAGAGAAGTGGGGGATTGGGAAAGGTCCACGAGCCGGATCTCAATCCCGGGTCACGCGAGCTTGTCTGCAATGTTTATTGCCAGTACATAAATTAACCTTTATGTTATGTCCCCACAGTTTAAATCTATAAATCAAAATATTTATTGAATTTATGAAGAAAAGGCTCTATCGCTATTGAATCAATGGTGTACAGTGTCTTTGAGGGGAATGCTGAGGTGGATTGCCAGCAACAGCCATTAGGATTGTTTGTGATTTGGTCTTGGTGACTTAGGAGTCCTCTTGACTACTCCTAACGTTTTACAGATTTAGGGGCTAATTTTTGTGCTTTAATGCTTTGTGAAATACTCTTAGAGCAAATATTTAGGAATCCTAAAATTAGGTCTGACACGCCCATTATTTTTAAGAGTTTCTCCTAAATCGGCAAGTTAGGAGCTACTGTTAGCCTTAAGATGTTGTGAATATGTTTTCTTTGCATTTTTACAGTATAGACGACAATGTTGTAAAATGATCCCTATTCACACGGATCCACAAAAACGACTAAATACATTGTATTCTGCTGTAATGAACTCTAGAGAGAAGCATTTCGTATATGCACTATATTAGCATATTCATTATATTTACTTAACCTGTTAGTAATGTCCTGATTATTTAATGTATGTTTAAATAACTTCATCATGAAAACAAGTTATGACAGCCACTGTGTAAATGATTATATTTCAAAAATGAATTGGAGTAGAGCATTAATTTATCATTAGATTTAGAAGTTATAATATATTATAAAAAGAAGCAATTTTGTGTTTACAGGGTTCCCACTCCTTGGTTAACTTCAAATTCAAGGACCTTTCAAGGACATTTATAAATAGTTTTTCTATATATACAGTATATATTATAAATAGTTTTTCTGCGTGAGAAATACAATGTGTGGCGAGAGTACGTGACAAAAGACCGAAATGAGTGACTGTCACGCTCAATGCGAAGACACTTGAGAGCCCTGTTAAGAACGTTTGGTGACATTCACAGTAATTTATGAAAACATTATTTCTGAATGTTCTTTTTTTTATATAATTTTAAAAACATTATTCTTATTTATGTGAAGGTCAGCAAAACATTAAGAGAACATTCCAAATTATCATTTTACAAACATTATGGAAATGTTACTTTTGAATGTTTTGAAACAAATAACAAGTATTAACATTTAAAAAAGACGAGCCAAACGTCCAACTGAAACGTTACAGAATAATATCTCCATTAATGATGTATTAATAATGTTTTAGTGCTGATGTTCTGAGGACATTATTAAACACCAGATAACTCTGGACAAATGTGTAATGTTACTGGAGGAGCGTTTGATCATAACTCTGAGAGAATCTTTCCAGAACGTTCCCTGTTAGTATAAAATACTGGTTAAAACTGTGATCATAAACTGACACTTGACTGCTGTTCCTCTGTGGGGTTTAATCATGTAACAGATATAAATAATGACAGAAAATAATACAATATACATTCAGTTTAAGAGCAGAATTCACTGAAGAATTACTAATATAAAATCACTGCTATAGAGAAAACAAGAGTTTGTCTTCAGTGACGACATGAAGAGTCAGATTAAACATTATAAACTAACACTGTTTTTACCTCTTACAGGTAGACGTTCAATCCTATGCACTGTAGATTCATGTTCAATGCCATAATCCCGCAGTGTTTGATGATCCTCCAGTTCTCGGCCTCTGTAGAGTAGTCTGTAATCTTCACCTGTGAAAAACAATGAATGCTTGAGAATCATCAGTGTATAAACCTCATTAAGAGCTGAAGACGATCATCTCATCATTAAGAGGCTTTTCCTGTAATTAACATCATTTTACTATAAATATCATGGTTGAAATATGGTTACTGTAGTAAATAAGGGTAATTTGTATAAGGATAAAACTAACAGATGTTATTCTACAATCTGTTGTAGTTCAGGCCTTTGGGTTGATCAGAGCTGATGAATAAACATTCACATGTTGATTCAGTTTTTCCTGTTTATATCATTTTCGCATATGATAATTAATGTTATTATTAAACGAGTGACAGAAACACACACGGACATTAACACATAACTCTGAAGAGTTCGACTTACCTGGAACTGTGGGATCGACTCTTCTTTTGAACTCTCCAATGGTCATGTTCTTCAGTTCCTCTGAATCCATACGTACTGGTGTTGTCTTTCCGGAACGGTCTTTGACATTAATTGTGCGTCTCTCTATATGTGTTAATCAGCCAGAGAAAGATCAACAATAACACAATTATGAAGAATAAAACAACAGTAAAAATGCAAAAAAAAACAATTCCAGGATATGCTTTTTTTTTCATTGGTTGTTGCGTTGTCTTACCCAGATACAATAGTGCTATTTTCTGATTGGCTATTGTGTAGCCCCTTTCTTTTTTTTGATTGGCTGATAAGTTGCAGGCTCGACTAAGAACTCCAGGGGAGACGCGCTTGACTCCTGCCGGTTCCACAGTGAGAGCGGCGCGGCCGGAGAAGTTTTGCCTGCTGCGGCATATTAAATATATTATAAATAGTTTTTCTGCGTGAGAAATACAATGTGTGGCGGGAGTGCGTGACAAAAGACCGAAATGAGTGACTGTCACGCTCAATGCGAAGACACTTGAGAGCCCTGTTAAGAACGTTTGGTGACATTCACAGTAAGTTAAAACATTATTTCTGAATGTTCTTTTTTTTTATATAATTTTAAAAACATTATTCTTATTTATGTAAAAGTCAGCAAAACCTTAAGAGAACATTCCAAATTATCATTTTACAAACATTATGGAAATGTTACTTTTGAATGTCATGGTCGGAAGCCCCTCCCACGATTGTTAATTGACAGCAGCGTTTCAACAGACCCGCCCTCGCTCGTGAGCGAGCTGTCAATCATAGTCCGCGCGGACCGGAGCAGTCATTGTTGATACGCTGGAGCACTGTCTATGAGCAGAATGGCGTCAAAGCGATTGTGGTGTTCTGTTCTCGGGTGTAATAATGAACACAGCATCATTCTGATGTTCCTAAATCCGAACCGCTGAAGACGCAGTGGCTGAGTTTGTTTTCGAAGGGAATATTCCCCACAACAGCAATGCTTTCATGTTTGCGCAAATCATTTCACACCAGACTGCTTTACAAACGAGGGTCAGAAAAGCTGGTTTTGCTAAGAAGCTGTTCCTGAAAAAAGGATCGGTACCAACTATTCGTGTTCCTGCTGCACCTCCAGAAGAAGAAGTGAGTGTAACGTTTTATTAACCTTTATATTAATCTTTATAATCTTTGCAAATAGCTTGCACGCTTCACGATGAATGCGGCTGTTTACACTCAGGGGACATTACAGCATGTTTTCTATGTACAACGTTCTCAATATAATTCATAATCCCACGTTTATAATGAACACCGCGTTACGGTTATTGTGTTAGAAACGGTGTAGGCACAGAACAGAGGGGCGGGGTCAGCAAAGCTCATTATCATTTAAAGACACATGCACTTAAACGGCGTGCTGAAAACAGAGCTGTTTCTGACCAGGTAAAATGAGTGTTTTCTTACAATACTAATGAGAATTTTTAATTAAAGTATATTAGAAATGTTTTATTTAGCCCCTAAAGAATCATATTGTACAAAAATGGCATTATATGACCCCTTTAACATTTTAAAAACACAAGCCAAACTTCCAACTCAAAGCTTTCAGAATAAAAGCTCCATGAATGATGAATAAATAATGTTTTAGTGCTGATGTTCTGAGGACATTATTAAACACCAGATAACTCTGAACAAATGTGTAATGTTACTGGAGGAATGTTTGATCCTAATTTTGAGAGAATCTTTCCAGAACATTCCCTGTTAGTATAAAATACTGGTTAAAACTTTGATCATAAACTGACACTTGACTGCTGTTCCTCTGTGGGGTTTAATCGTGTAACAGATATAAATAATGACAGAAAATAATACAATATACATTCAGTTTAAGATCAGAATTCACTGAAGAATTACTAATATAAAATCACTGCTATAGAGAAAACAAGAGTTTGTCTTCAGTGACGACATGAAGAGTCAGATTAAACATTATAAACTAACACTGTTTTTACCTCTTACACATAGACGTTCAATCCTATGCACTGTAGATTCATGTTCAATGCCATAATCCTGCAGTGTTTGATTATCCTCCAGTTTTCTGCCGCAGTAGAGCAGTATGTAATCTGTACCTGTGAAAACGTACTCGGTTACTAACGTAACCTCGGTTCTCTCTAGAAGAGGGAACGAGTACTGCGTAAGAGTATCTTACGCTAGGGGAAAAACTCTTTTTCACGAAATATTGAAGCAAAAAATTATCCTTAATTTTGAATTAATGTAAAGCGCGTTGCAGCAGTACACAGCCATGGGCGAGACGGCTCGCTCGCTCATTGGCTGCTCGGCGGCAACTGCATAAGCCTATCGAGCGAGGCCTGTGGTGACGTCAGGCCAATGCCCTCCTTGCCACTTCCCGCCGAAACGGGCGTGGCTTAGCCCTATAAAGGGAGCTCGAAAAGGCTGATTCACTGATTTTTTCATCGCCGAAGCGAACCAGAGTGAATCGCACGCACGGCAAGGACCGCAGTACTCGTTCCCTCTTCTAGAGAGAACCGAGGTTACGTTAGTAACCGAGTACGTTCTCTTACGAGAGGTCTCTCGTACTGCGTAAGAGTATCTTACGCTAGGGGACCCAGTGCAAAACGCCGTGCGTGCTGTGATCAAACACCAATAAACCTGGAAGCAACCCCAGGGTTTACCATGCATAATCACTCGGACTTTACAGGGAGTCCTGGAACAGGAAGGGAATCCTCCTGCCCCTATATGGTGACGTCCACAGACGTAATAACATGACATCACATAGACAAGGCGGGGAGCCTGAACTAATGTGGGAAAATGTGGGTCTTACGCAATACTGCCCATATGACAGTCGGCAGCGCACTGCGCTAGCGATCTCAGTATTCTAATCAGACAACTGATTCGGCTATACCGACAATAGCTTAGCCTGTAAGGCGGGAACCTCTAGGTTATAAACCCTAATAAATGTAGACGGCGAGGCCCAGCCTGCCGCCATACATATGTCCTGTAAGGAAATCCCACTAGACCAAGCCCACGACGAGGCGACGCCTCTCGTGGAATGCGCTCTGACACCCAACGGGCACTGAAGACCCTTGGCAGTGTATGCTAGCGCTATAGCATCGACTATCCATCTGGACAGGCTTTGTTTCGAAACAGCCATTCCCTTGGAACGTCCACTGAACGAGACAAACAGCTGCTCAGTCTGTCTGAAGACAGAAGAGCGAGACACATAAGCTCTCAGAGCCCTAACAGGGCAAAGAAAACTCGAGTCCCCTTCCTCGCCCGACACCGGGAGGGCAGACA
Organism: Abramis brama; assembly: GCF_963993115.1. NCBI lineage: Eukaryota > Metazoa > Chordata > Actinopteri > Cypriniformes > Leuciscidae > Abramis > Abramis brama. The sequence goes on from NC_139982.1 coordinate 33,594,874, forward strand.
GGGAGATGACCTGAGCCCGAAACGGTGTGTTGAGGGATTTTGGCACATAACCATGCCTAGGTTTGAGTATGACTCTTGAGTCGCCTGGCCCAAACTCTAAGCACGCTGCGCTCACTGAGAGCGCGTGCAGGTCACCTACACGCTTCACTGAAGTGAGAGCCAACAAAAACACTGTTTTGAATGACAGATGCTTGAGGCTAATCGTTTGGATGGGCTCGAAAGGGGGACCTTTCATGGCCTCCAAAACCGTAGAGAGGTCCCACATAGGGACTGAGGGAGGTCTGGGAGGATTCAGCCTCCTAGCTCCCCTGAGGAAGCGGATGACTAAATCGTTCCTTCCTAGTGACTGACCGAGCGTTGTTTCAGAGAACGCTGCGATAGCCGCCACATAGACTTTGAGCGTGGAAGGGGCTCTGCCCTTATCCAACAGCTCCTGTAGGAAGGAGAGAACATCCGTCACCTCACAATCGAGGGGTGAACGACCCCGAGCTGTGCACCAGCTGGAGAATACCGACCACTTCGAGGCGTAAAGTCGTCTAGTCGACGGAGCTCTAGCCTGAGTGATAGTATTTAGCACTCCCACTGAGAGATCAGTGGCTACCCGTTGAGCGCCCACACGGGGAGGGACCACAATTCCGGGTGAGGGTGCCAAATCGAACCGCTGGCCTGCGAGAGGAGGTCCCTCCTCAATAGCACTGGCCACGGGGCAGTGTCTGCTAACTGCATCAGAACTGGGAACCAAGGCTGATTCTTCCAGAGCGGTGCTACAAGCAGCACTGAGCATTTCGTTTCCCTGATCCGTTCTATCACCTGAGGCAGGAGGGAGACGGGGGGGAAAGCATAGAGCGGACAGCGCGGCCACGTTCGGGACAGCGCGCTCTCGCTCTTGGAAAAGAACGTGGGGCAGTGAACGTTTTCGTGGGACGCGAACAGGTCCACCTCCGCTCTGCCGAATCTCTCCCACAACAGCTGGACTGTTTGCGGGTGTAGAGACCATTCGCTTGTAGGAACATTGTTCCTGGACAGTCTGTCTGGACCCAAATTCTGTAGCCCAGGCACGTGCACTGCTCTCAGCGAGCGCAAGTTGCGCTGAGCCCATATCAGGAGGCGTTCTGCCAGCCTGTATAGGTTTCGGGATCTGAGACCGCCCTGGCGATTTATGTAGGACTCCACAGACATGTTGTCCGAACGGACTACAACGTGTTGGTCCTTGATTCGGGGACGAAAACGCGTCAGCGCGTTTTCCACTGCCAGCATTTCCAGGCAGTTGATATGTTGGAGCTTCTCTCGTTCTGACCACAGGCCGAAGAACGGTCTGCCCTCGAGCAGCGCTCCCCATCCCGAGGTGGAGGCGTCTGTCGACACCACTTTCACTCTCAAGGAAGTCCCCAGGCTTACACCTGATTGGTACCAGTCGCTCGCTGCGTCCATGCACCTCGTAAATGTACGAGGTGCCAGGGATAAGCCGAACGGCAGGACTGTATACTGGTATGTCTGGCCCTCGAAGGCGAATCTCAAGTATCGCCTGTGACGTGACGCTATCTGTATTTGAAAATACGCGTCCTTCAGATCTATCGACATGAACCAGTCTCCTCTGCGAATGTGCGCGAGGATTTTCCTGGTCGTGAGCATTCTGAAACTGCGTTTCACCAATGCTTTGTTCAGCTGTCTTAGATCCAGTATGGGTCTGAAACCCCCATCTTTCTTGGGAACCAGAAAGTATCTGCTGTACAGCCCCCCTTCGCTTGAGATACAGGCTCTATAGCCCCTTTGCTCATCAGTTTTGATATTTCGGCACGAAGTAGGTGTGCTACTTCTGAATTCACCGTAGTTTCGACGCGCGCTGTGAAGCGGCGAGGACGTCGACAAAACTGTAGCGAGTAGCCTCTCTTTATAATGCCTAGCACCCATTCCGAAACCCCTGGAAGCGCTGCCCATGCGTCTGCATGGATGGCTAAGGGTTGGATGCGAAGTGCGCCCTGTCTGCTGGGCGACAGAAGCGCTTCGGTGTGCTGTAACATAGGCGTCATGCCTGTGACATTCGAGGCGGGGAGCGCGCTGATCACAGCGGGCAGAGCGCTCGTCCCCGACCCGACTACGGTGCTTAACCGAGTGAGGGAGGGCTGAGCGAGTCCCGTAGGACTTATGGTGTCTGTGAGTAAGTGTGGGCGCGGCGAAGCGGGCACATTTACTGCTTTGGACGCGCTGTCTGCCTGCGCGTACAGGTTTCGTTTTTACAGAAACCATGTGACATGTGTGACATAGTGTTTGTGGGCACTGGGAAGTGGGCATCAGCACTACATTTATAGCACCATCGGCCGTGGCCGGAATACCAGAAAATACACTCTTTACAGGATATATCTGGGTAGCCGTAAAAACGGCTTTTGTGTGCAGGCAAGCGGGCAACTGTACGGGCTTGCGCGTTGCAGAGGACGCTCAGACAGTCGCAATTCCTGGAACTGAAACAGCAGCGCGCTTGGGTGAGAGTCCGGCTGCAGCGGGACTCACACACCGGCACTTTCCTAGGCGTGCTAGGATGTCTTCGGGGCTTCTGGTTTCACCGCAATCCTCGGCCGTGGCCCGCGCGGAGCGGGGTGTCGGTTGGTAGAGCGAGAGCGGGTCTCGAGCTGCGTTCCTGTCGGCGTTGCGATGAAGCAGCAGGAGGCGGGGGCTGTGGCTGAGAGCTCCGCGGGGTCGGTTTAGTACGACCCGCTGCAGAGCTGGAGCGCTTCGGGAGGAAGTGCTTGAAGGCTTGAGACGCTTTCTGGACCTCGGCGAATCTCTCTACGAAATCGTTGACAGAGGATCCGAAGAGGCCAGCAGAAGACAGCGGGGCGTCGAGGAACGCGGTGCGCTCAGACTCAGCCATCTCTGAGAGCGTCAGCCATAGATGTCTCTCAGCCACAGTGGTGGAAGCCATACACCGTCCCATGGCCTGTGCAGCAGACTTAGTAGCGCGGAGAGAGAGATCCGAAGCACTCCTTAAGTCTGAGAGGCAGATTGCGTCAGGTCCCATCTCGTCCAGTTTACGGAGGAGATCTCCCTGGAAGATCTGCAGTGTGGCCATGGTGTGTAGTGCAGCCTGCCCAGCGGCGGAGAAGATTCGCGCGAGCAGCATTGACGTCATGCGGCAGGCTTTGGATGGCAACACCGATTTCGTCCGCCGTCCAGCAGAGAGCGGGCAAAGGTGTGTCGCTATCGCCTGTTCCACCGGCGGAAGTGAATGGTAGCCTCTGTTTTTAGCATCGTGCAGTGTAGCGAATGCTGGTGATGCAGACGAACGTGTTCGTGCTAAAAAGGGAGCGCTCCAGGCCTTAGCCACCTCTTCATGAAGCTCAGGAAGAAAAGGAGCGGGCTTAGATTCCGGAGAAGTGCGCTCACCAGGGAGGAAGCTACCATCCAGCCGAGTCCGAGAAGGGGGTTCCGGTGCGGGCCACTCGAGGCCGAGGCTCACCGCGGCCAGCGAGAGTACGCGCATCAGCTCCTTCTCGACGTTAGCTCTTCTGTTAGGCGTACGAGCAGGAAGCGCGAGATCCACGGAGCTCGCCCAGTCTTCGCTGCCCGAAGCTAACAGAGAGCACGTGTCATCCTCCCCCGACGCGGCTTTCGAATCAACTTCCTCTAATGAAGCGGCGGCAGCCAGCGGTCACTGAGCATCAGGAAGTGATTCGGGCGAGGCTGGTGAAGCAGGCGGGTGAACCGGCGAGCTCAGTCGGGCTGGAGAAGGTTCCGGGATCCGTTGAGAGCGGCGCTTTTTACGGCGTGGCAGTGCAGCGGGGAATGCAGGCTCGGAGAATACTGCCAGGCGAGTCCTCAGAGTCACCATCGGTATCAGCTCGCAGTGAGGGCAGCCGCAGTCAGCGAGCGCGAGCGCGAGCGCTGCATGATCTTCACCCAGGCAGGAGACGCAGATGACATGACGGTCTCCCTCGCTGAGTGGGGCTCGGCACAAGCCGCATGAAGGCATCTTGAAAAAGACGTGAGCTCTTTTACGAGTGTGTGTCGCAGGGCGAGCACACACATACACACAAAGAACAGTTGGAATATAAATGAAAAGGATATAGGCGCCGGATAGCGCAGCAGCTTCTCAGACGACGCGTTGCTTCTTCTCGTGATCCAATGATGCGTGAGCTTCACTGAAAAGATGAAAAATCAGTGAATCAGCCTTTTCGAGCTCCCTTTATAGGGCTAAGCCACACCCGTTTCGGCGGGAAGTGGCAAGGAGGGCGCGAAGCGCCCTCATTGGCCCGACGTCACCACAGGCCTCGCTCGATAGGCTTATGCAGTTGCCGCAGAGCAGCCAATGAGCGAGCGAGCTGTCTCGCCCATGGCTGTGTACTGCTGCAACGCGCTTTACATTAATTCAAAATTAAGGATAATTTTTTGCTTCAATATTTCGTGAAAAAGAGTTTTTCCCCTAGCGTAAGATACTCTTACGCACTACGAGAGACCTCTCGTAAGAGAAACAAGGAATGCGTGAGAAACATCAGTGTATAAACCTCATTAAGAGCTGAAGACAATCATCTCATCATTAAGAGGCTTTTCCTGTAATTAACATCATTTGACTATAAATATCATGGTTGAAATATGGTTACTGTAGTAAATAATGGTTAATGTTTATAAGGATAAATCCAACATGTGTTATTCTACAATCTGATGTAGTTCAGGCCTTTGGGTTGATCAGAGCTGATGAATAAACATTCAAATGTTGATACAGTTTTTCCTGTTTATATCACTTTCGCATATGATAATTAATGTTATTATTAAATGAGTGACAGAAACACACATGGACATTAACACATAACTCTGAAGAGTTCGACTTACCTGGAACTGTGGGATCGACTCTTCTTTTGAACTCTCCAATGGTCATGTTCTTCAGTTCCTCTGAATCCATACGTACTGGTGTTGTCTTTCCGGAAAGGTCTTTGACATAAATTGTGCGTCTCTCTATATGTGTTAATCAGCCAGAGAAAGATCAACATTAACACAATAATGAAGAATAAAACAACAGTAAAAATGCAAAAAAAACCAATTCCAGGATATGCTTTTTTTTTCATTGGTTGTTGCGTTGTCTTACCCAGATACAATAGTGCTATTTTCTGATTGGCTATTGTGTAGCCCCTTTCTTTTTTTTGATTGGCTGATAAGTTGCAGGCTCGACTAAGAACTCCAGGGGAGACGTGCTTGACTCCTGCCGGTTCCACAGTGAGAGCGGCGCGGCCGGAGAAGTTTTGCCTGCTGCGGCATATTAAATATATTATAAATAGTTTTTCTGCGTGAGAAATACAATGTGTGGCGGGAGTGCATGCTAAAAGACCGAAATGAGTGACTGTCACGCTCAATGCGAAGACACTTGAGAGCCCTGTTAAGAACGTTTGGTGACATTCACAGTAAGTTAAAACATTATTTCTGAATGTTCTTTTTTTTTATATAATTTTAAAAACATTATTCTTATTTATGTGAAAGTCAGCAAAACCTTAAGAGAACATTCCAAATTATCATTTTACAAACATTATGGAAATGTTACTTTTGAATGTCATGGTCGGAAGCCCCTCCCACGATTGTTAATTGACAGCAGCGTTTCAACAGACCCGCCCTCGCTCGTGAGCGAGCTGTCAATCATAGTCCGCGCGGACCGGAGCAGTCATTGTTGATACGCTGGAGCACTGTCTATGAGCAGAATGGCGTCAAAGCGATTGTGGTGTTCTGTTCTCGGGTGTAATAATGAACACAGCATCATTCTGATGTTCCTAAATCCGAACCGCTGAAGACGCAGTGGCTGAGTTTGTTTTCGAAGGGAATATTCCCCACAACAGCAATGCTTTCATGTTTGCGCAAATCATTTCACACCAGACTGCTTTACAAACGAGGGTCAGAAAAGCTGGTTTTGCTAAGAAGCTGTTCCTGAAAAAAGGATCGGTACCAACTATTCGTGTTCCTGCTGCACCTCCAGAAGAAGAAGTGAGTGTAACGTTTTATTAACCTTTATATTAATCTTTGCAAATAGCTTGCACGCTTCACGATGAATGCGGCTGTTTACACTCAGGGGACATTACGGCATGTTTTCTATGTACGACGTTCTCAATATAATTCATAATCCCACGTTTATAATGAACACCGCGTTATGGTTATTGTGTTAGAAACGGTGTAGGCACAGAACAGAGGGGCGGGGTCAGCAAAGCTCATTATCATTTAAAGACACATGCACTTAAACGGCGTGCTGAAAACAGAGCTGTTTCTGACCAGGTAAAATGAGTGTTTTCTTACAATACTAATGAGAATTTTTAATTAAAGTATATTAGAAATGTTTTATTTAGCCCCTAAAGAATCATATTGTACAAAAATGGCATTATATGACCCCTTTAACATTTTAAAAACACAAGCCAAACTTCCAACTAAAACGTTCCAGAATAAAAGCTCCATGAATGATGAATAAATAATGTTTTAGTGCTGATGTTCTGAGGACATTATTAAACACCAGATAACTCTGAACAAATGTGTAATGTTACTGGAGGAACGTTTGATCATAACTTTGAGAGAATCTTTCCAGAACATTCCCTGTTAGTATAAAATACTGGTTAAAACTTTGATCATAAACTGATACTTGACTGCTGTTCCTCTGTGGGGTTTAATCGTGTAACAGATATTAATAATGACAGAAAATAATACAATATACATTCAGTTTAAGAGCAGAATTCACTGAAGAATTACTAATATAAAATCACTGCTATAGAGAAAACAAGAGTTTGTCTTCAGTGACGACATGAAGAGTCAGATTAAACATTATAAACTAACACTGTTTTTACCTCCTACAGGCATACGATAAATCCTATGCACTGTAGATTCATGTTCAATGCCACAATCCCGCAGTGTTTGATGATCCTGCAGTTCTAGGCCTCTGTAGAGTAGTCTGCATGTGTCCACTGTGAAACACAAGGAATGCGCGAGAAACATCAGTGTATAAACCTCATTAAGAGCTGAAGACAATCATCTCATCATTAAGAGGCTTTTCCTGTAATTAACATCATTTGACTATAAATATCATGGTTGAAATATGGTTACTGTAGTAAATAATGGTTAATGTTTATAAGGATAAAACTAACAGATGTTATTCTACAATCTGATGTAGTTCAGGCCTTTGGGTTGATCAGAGCTGATGAATAAACATTCAAATGTTGATACAGTTTTTCCTGTTTATATCATTTTCGCATATGATAATTAATGTTATTATTAAACGAGTGACAGAAACACACACGGACATTAACACATAACTCTGAAGAGTTCGACTTACCTGGAACTGTGGGATCGACTCTTCTTTTGAACTCTCCAATGGTCATGTTCTTCAGTTCCTCTGAATCCACATCTACTGGTATTGTGGTTCCGGTCATGGTTTTAACATTAATTGTGCATCTCACTATATGTGTTAATCAGTCAGAGAAAGATCAACAATAACACTATTATGAAGAATAAAACAACAGTAAAAAGGCAAATAAACCAAAGTTTTGACCAGCATTCAGTAAATCACATGTACAGTAAAGCATATGATGATAACGGCCTGATTTACAGAAGTCGCCAATAAACATTCAATCTTCCCAGAAAACAAAGAAATGTTAAAGGAGTCATAACCTAGTATTACCTTGGATACCCACGCTCTATTATAGCCTTTCAGGCCCTTCTAAAAAAGAAAAGTGGAAAAAAAATAAACACAGAGCTCCTCAGACCCTTATTTCTGAAGGCATTATTGTCTCGCGAGATCTGATGCGATATTTTGGCTGTCATGGACGGTCATTTTAATAATGCAAATGAGGGGCGCGTTGATTGGTGGCAGGAAGCTATTTTCAGACTGCATGTTTTGCATGAGTTTGGCTAATAATGTTTTGTGGTATTGTTTTCATAATTGCATTTAGCAAACAGTTTTAGCCACTGAGCATGGACTCCTGTACCGTCACTACTGTAGTGTAAAACAAAGTGGAAAGATATGGCTAGCATTCGTAGAGTCCATTCCCCGTGTTTACCTCGAAGCTAACGTTACATACAATAGCCGCATTAGCAGTTAGCTGCTGTTTGTTACACACAGTAGAGCAATAAAAACAGTCTTTCCGTTTCAATTTCAGGCAAGTCCCTGATTGTTGGGTTGGCACCTTTTTCCAAACGGAGCTTCGAGGCCAACTTCGCCTGATATTGACCCAAATTTGTGAATGATTCCTGTGTAAAATGTTTAGCACAGACACATAACGATAAGCCAGTTGAAAGTGTTGTTGGGACAGCGTCATTAAAAATGAATTTCATCCACTGGTCCCTGATAGTTTGGTCCGTTTTTGGTAGAGAAAACACATTTACATGTTGATTCTGGCAGTCAACAACAGAGCAACTCACGTGTGCACTACGTTTCTGCATCTTTCTCGACTGAATATGAGGGGGAGAGGGGCGGGGCTTCCCGCGGCATAGGTCTGCGGTGTCCATATATGGTATATCCTGCCCCGTCATGACGTCAAGTCGGGGCAGAAATTAAAATCTCGTATTTGAGTGCGCGTGGGCTGTTTTACAAACCCTGGGGTAAACAAACGCTTCACTTTTAAATATCGGCTTCCCGGCCAGTGTATAATCGTTAGGCAATCATAACATACATTGATTCTCGTGGAAAAGTGAAAATTACAGGTTATGACTCCTTTAAGAACAGAGCTCTCAAGTTTTGAAGACAGGCAAGAGTGACGGGTCACAGGGGGTCATGGCCCATGGGCCATCTGGGGGTGTTTCATTAATAATATTATTATTAGTGTTTTTGTTGTTGTTATTAATAATTGCTCAAATACAAAGTATTTATTCAATTTCCGCATGTGCGTGTGTATATGTGTGTGTGTGTGAGAGCGAGAGAGAGAGATTATGACTGGTGTTGTTTATTGTAAATGTTTGTTGCCTTTTTGGACTTGTTGCCTTCAACCTGCACTGTCTCCTCCTCTAATGGGCCTACACTTTCTCCACCTTCTCTGGGCCAGCATCCTCTAACCATGCCTATTTAGGGGACTCTCCTCTCAGGGTGAATGAGAGGATGATGAATTGCTTTTTACCTGACATCTTTGAAAGACAGATGCAATGATTAATGCATCCATGGCCAGAATATAATTATAAAATATGACATGATTTTAAAAGTGACCTATAACATTGACTATGCAATACACTTTCATTTATTCAGTGCTAATAACATGATTAAGCCTATTTGGAGAGAGAGATGTTTATAATGTGACAATATGTCAGTCATCGTGTGATAACGAAAATATGACTAGGCCTAGACTACTTGTTCTGAGCAGGTGTTGTCAGTGAACAGGCTGTAAAACTGCTGGCTAAGTTACAGACACTCATGAAAAACTGATGCTAATTATCTGGGAAACATTCTCTAACAGCAGTCAAGTTGTTACTGTTTGTGTCAAACAAGTTGTGAATTTGTTGTATCATTAAAACAGGAGATCATGATGACTTACTCTGTGCTCAAAGTGATGCTCGGAGTGATTTCCTCTGTGGGTGAACGAAACTTTCGGGCAGAATCACGTGAACAATTCCAGGATATGCTTTTTTTTTCATTGGTTGTTGCGTTGTCTTACCCAGATACAATAGTGCTATTTTCTGATTGGCTATTGTAGCCCCTCTCTTTTTTTTTGATTGGCTGATAAGTGGCGGGCTCGACTAAGAACTCCAGGGGAGACGCGCTTGACTCCTGCCGGTTCCACAGTGAGAGCGGCGCGGCCGGAGAAGTTTTGCCTGCTGCGGCATATTAAATATATTATAAATAGTTTTTCTGCGTGAGAAATACAATGTGTGGCGGGAGTGCGTGACAAAAGACCGAAATGAGTGACTGTCACGCTCAATGCGAAGACACTTGAGAGCCCTGTTAAGAACGTTTGGTGACATTCACAGTAAGTTATGAAAACATTATTTCTGAATGTTCTTTTTTTTTATATAATTTTAAAAACATTATTCTTATTTATGTGAAAGTCAGCAAAACCTTAAGAGAACATTCCAAATTATCATTTTACAAACATTATGGAAATGTTACTTTTGAATGTCATGGTCAGAAGCCCCTCCCACGATTGTTAATTGACAGCAGCGTTTCAACAGACCCGCCCTCGCTCGTGAGCGAGCTGTCAATCATAGTCCGCGCGGACCGGAGCAGTCATTGTTGATACGCTGGAGCACTGTCTATGAGCAGAATGGCGTCAAAGCGATTGTGGTGTTCTGTTCTCGGGTGTAATAAGGAACACAGCATCATTTTGATGTTCCTAAATCCGAACCGCTGAAGACGCAGTGGCTGAGTTTGTTTTCGAAGGGAATATTCCCCACAACAGCAATGCTTTCATGTTTGCGCAAATCATTTCACACCAGACTGCTTTACAAACGAGGGTCAGTAAAGCTGGTTTTGCTAAGAAGCTGTTCCTGAAAAAAGGATCGGTACCAACTATTCGTGTTCCTGCTGCACCTCCAGAAGAAGAAGTGAGTGTAACGTTTTATTAACCTTTATATTAAAGCTGCCGTCGGCAAGTCTGGCAGATTGAGTGGACTTAGCCAAAATTTTGAATGTTTACAACTCTCATGCCCCTCCCCCACTACCAGCGAGCACCCTCCCCCATCGAGGTCGTGCTCGTCAGTGCGTGTGTACCTGATTTTCTGTGAACGCGTCCGTCTCTTCAGCATCGATCAACACCATGGACTCAGAGGTAGGCTGCCCTGGCTAATCTATCCACAGATAGCAATAACCGAGGAATTGGAAGCTTGTTATTAGATTTTCTCTCCGCCATCACGCTTCGTACAATCTTCAGGCGTGGCGTGTGCATGTGATATTGTAACGTGCGCGTCTGCGCGAGGGAGAGGGGATCTGTGGCGTGTGCACGACCTGTGATTGACAGTCAGATCTCCTCTGCGCGAGGGAGAGGGGATCTGTGGCGTGTGCACGACCTGTGATTGACAGTCAGATCTCACACCCCCCTGCGCTGATTGGACCCGATGAGCCGGGAGCGGGGGATTTTTGCAAAACAAATAACACGCTCCAGGTGGAGTTAGAAGCTCGGGTTTTTTTTCTAAAACCACCTTATTTATGTTGTTCTGTCGGATAATAGTGTCAATTTCACTGAATTTGATCAAAAAAAATTTGCCGACGGCAGCTTTAATCTTTGCAAATCGCTTGCTACACGCTTCATGATGAATGCGGCTAAGGTTTACACTCAGGGTACATTACGGCATGTTTTCTATGTACAACGTTCTCAATATAATTCATAATCCCACGTTTATAATGAACACCGCGTTACGGTTATTGTGTTATTGTGTTAGAAACGGTGTAGGCACAGAACAGAGGGGCGGGGTCAGCAAAGCTCATTATCATTTAAAGACACATGCACTTAAACGGCGTGCTGAAAACAGAGCTGTTTTTGACCAGGTAAAATGAGTGTTTTCTTACAATACTAATGAGAATTTTTAATTAAAGTATATTAGAAAGGTTTTATTTAGACCCTAAAGAATCATATTGTACAAAAATGGCATTATATGACCCCTTTAACATTTTAAAAACACAAGCCAAACTTCCAACTCAAAGCTTTCAGAATAAAAGCTCCATGAATGATGTATAAATAATGTTTTGGTGCTGATGTTCTGAGGACATTATTAAACACCAGATAACTCTGAACAAATGTGTAATGTTACTGGAGGAACGTTTGATCATAACTTTGAGAGAATCTTTCCAGAACGTTCCCTGTTAGTATAAAATACTGGTTAAAACTGTGATCATAAACTGACACTTGACTGCTGTTCCTCTGTGGGGTTTAATCGTGTAACAGATATAAATAATGACAGAAAATAATACAATATACATTCAGTTTAACAGCAGAATTCACTGAAGAATTACTAATATAAAATCACTGCTATAGAGAAAACAAGAGTTCAGTGACGACATGAAGAGTCAGATTAAACATTATAAACTAACACTGTTTTTACCTCTTACACATAGATGTTCAATCCTATGCACTGTAGATTCATGTTTAATGCCATAATCCCGCAGTGTCTGATGATCCTCCAGTTGTCTGCCTGCGTAGATCAGTCTGTAATCTGTACCTGTGAAAAACAATGAATGCGTGAGAATCATCAGTGTATAAACCTCATTAAGAGCTGAAGACGATCATCTCATCATTAAGAGGCTTTTCCTGCAATTAACATTATTTTACTATAAATATCATGGTTGAAATATGGTTACTGTAGTAAATAAGGGTAATTTGTATAAGGATAAATCCAACAGATGTTATTATACAATCTGATGTAGTTCAGGCCTTTGGGTTGATCAGAGCTGATGAATAAACATTCAAATGTTGATGCAGTTTTTCCTGTTTATATCATTTTCGCATGATAATTAATGTTATTATTAAACGAGTGACAGAAACACACATGGACATTAAAACATAACTCTGAAGAGTTCGACTTACCTGGAACTGTGGGATCGAGTATTCTTTTGAACTCTCCAATGGTCATGTTCTTCAGTTCCTCTGAATCCATACGTACTGGTGTTGTCTTTCCGGAAAGGTCTTTGACATAAATTGTGCGTCTCTCTATATGTGTTAATCAGCCAGAGAAAGATCAACATTAACACAATAATGAAGAATAAAACAACAGTAAAAATGCAAAATAACAATTCCAGGATATGCTTTTTTTTTCATTGGTTGTTGCGTTGTCTTACCCAGATACAATAGTGCTATTTTCTGATTGGCTATTGTGTAGCCCCTTTCTTTTTTTTGATTGGCTGATAAGTGGCAGGCTCGACTAAGAACTCCAGGGGAGACGCGCTTGACTCCTGCCGGTTCCACAGTGAGAGCGGCGCGGCCGGAGAAGTTTTGCCTGCTGCGGCATATTAAATATATTATAAATAATTTTTCTGCGTGAGAAATACAATGTGTGGCGGGAGTGCGTGACAAAAGACCGAAATGAGTGACTGTCACGCTCAATGCGAAGACACTTGAGAGCCCTGTTAAGAACGTTTGGTGACATTCACAGTAAGTTATGAAAACATTATTTCTGAATGTTCTTTTTTTATATATAATTTTAAAAACATTATTCTTATTTATGTGAAGGTCAGCAAAACCTTAAGAGAACATTCCAAATTATCATTCTTCAAAAATTATGGAAATGTTACTTTTGAATGTCATGGTCGGAAGCCCCTCCCTCGATTGTTAATTGACAGCAGCGTTTCAACAGACCCGCCCTCGCTCGTGAGCGAGCTGTCAATCATAGTCCGCGCGGACCGGAGCAGTCATTGTTGATACGCTGGAGCACTGTCTATGAGCAGAATGGCGTCAAAGCGATTGTGGTGTTCTGTTCTCGGGTGTAATAAGGAACACAGCATCATTTTGATGTTCCTAAATCCGAACCGCTGAAGACGCAGTGGCTGAGTTTGTTTTCGAAGGGAATATTCCCCACAACAGCAATGCTTTCATGTTTGCGCAAATCATTTCACACCAGACTGCTTTACAAACGAGGGTCAGTAAAGCTGGTTTTGCTAAGAAGCTGTTCCTGAAAAAAGGATCGGTACCAAGTATTCGTGTTCCTGCTGCACCTCCAGAAGAAGAAGTGAGTGTAACGTTTTATTAATCTTTATATTACTCTTTGCAAATCGCTTGCTACACGCTTCATGATGAATGCGGCTGTTTACACTCAGGGTACATTACGGCATGTTTTCTATGTACAACTGTCACGATCCACACTCAGGGAAACACAGGAAGATCCAATAATGCAAAATGGAATTTTAATAGGGAAATCCGTAATCAGAAACTAGTCCAGGCAAGGGTCAAAAATACAAAAAGCAGTCCAAAAACATACAACAATAAACAGGAACAACAAGTGGAACAGACCTCACAAGTGGCGTGATGAAAAACAAGGAATCCGTAACAAACACAAAACAGGCAGGGTATTTATACACAGGGAAACGACAATGATAATGGGAAACAGGCTGAGTGCAATAATCAGTGATGAGGGACAGCTGAGTGCAATGAACAGACAAGGATCATGGGGAATGTAGTGCAAGAGTGTGCTGGACACCGTGAGGAAGGAGGACATCTAGTGGTGACCCAAGGAACATAAACCAGACACTGTGACATGACCCCCCTTCTACGGAGCGGCTACCAGACGCTCCAAGACATAGAAACAAACAAAACAAGAGTCCAGGCAGGAGGTGGAACGGTGGAGGATCAGGGGGAGGGATGGGGGGTCAGGTCCATGGAGGGGAACAGAAACAGGGAGTGACAGCTCATCTGGCGGCCAGGACGGGGACGACAGTCCATCGGGCGGCCAGGGCGGAGCAGAGGGTCCATCGGGCGGCCAGGGCGGAGCAGAGGGTCCATCGGGCGGCCAGGGCGGAGCAGAGGGTCCATCGGGCGGCCAGGACGGAGCAGAGGGTCCATCGGGCGGCCAGGACGGAGCAGAGGGTCCATCGGGCGGCCAGGGCGGAGACTCTCCCTCGGGCGGCCAGGGCGGAGAAGACCCCTCGGGCGGCCAGGGCGGAGAAGACCCCTCGGGCGGCCAGGGCGGAGACGACCCCTCGGGCGGCCAGGGCGGAGACGACCCCTCGGGCGGCCAGGGCGGAGACGACCCCTCGGGCGGCCAGGGCGGAGACGACCCCTCGGGCGGCCAGGGCGGAGACGACCCCTCGGGCGGCCAGGGCGGAGACGACCCCTCGGGCGGCCAGGGCGGAGACGACCCCTCGGGCGGCCAGGGCGGAGACGACCCCTCGGGCGGCCAGGGCGGAGACGACCCCTCGGGCGGCCAGGGCGGAGACGACCCCTCGGGCGGCCACGGCGGAGAAGGCCTCTCGGGCGGCCAGGGCTCAGGCCCAGGAACTGGCACCACCGGCTCAGGCACTGGAACTGGCACCACCGGCTCAGGCACTGGAACTGGCACCACCGGCTCAGGCACTGGAACTGGCACTGGCACCACCGGCTCAGGCACTGGAACTGGCACTGGCACCACCGGCTCAGGCACTGGAACTGGCACTGGCACCACCGGCTCAGGCACTGGAACTGGCACCACCGGCTCAGGCACTGGAACTGGCACCACCGGCTCAGGCACTGGAACTGGCACCACCGGCTCAGGCACCGACCTCACCGGCTCAGGAACAGACATAGGTACAGGAACAGACACAGGAACAGACACAGGAACCGACAGTGGCTCCGGCTCACGAACCGACAGTGGCTCCGGCTCACGAACCGACACTGGCTCCGGCTCACGAACCGACACTGGCTCCGGCTCACGAACCGACACTGGCTCCGGCTCACGAACCGACACTGGCTCCGGCTCACGAACCGACACTGGCTCCGGCTCACGAACCGACACTGGCTCCGGCTCACGAACCGACACTGGCTCCGGCTCACGAACCGACACTGGCTCCGGCTCACGAACCGACACTGGCTCCGGCTCACGAACCGACACTGGCTCCGGCTCACGAACCGACACTGGCTCCGGCTCACGAACCGACACTGGCTCCGGCTCGGCAGCGGCCATCTTGTCCGAAGACACAGGCTCGGCAGACGTGACGGGAACACTCTCGGCGGCGGCCATCCTGTCCGAAGACACAGGCTCGGCAGACGTGAAGGGAACACTCTCGGCGGCGGCCATCCTGTCCGAAGACACAGGCTCGGCAGACGTGAAGGGAACACTCTCGGCGGCGGCCATCTTGTCCGAAGACACAGGCTCGGCAGACGTGAAGGGAACACTCTCGGCGGCGGCCATCTTGTCCGAAGACACCGGCTCAGCAGACGTGACGTGAACAGTCTCTGGCTGGGCAGACGTGACGTGAACAGTCTCTGGCTGGGCAGACGTGACGTGAACAGTCTCTGGCTGGGCAGACGTGACGTGAACAGTCTCTGGCTGGGCAGACGTGACGTGAACAGTCTCTGGCTGGGCAGACGTGACGTGAACAGTCTCTGGCTGGGCAGACGTGACGTGAACAGTCTCTGGCTGGGCAGACGTGACGTGAAGTGCAGGCTCGGTGGGAAGATACTCAGGCAGGACGGTCTTGGTGGGACGAGACTTAGACACGATGGCCCTCCTGGCAACACGCGCTGACATCAGCGGAGAATCGGCTACGCTGGAAACCAGTCCTGGACAGCAATAGACAGATCCGGTGGTTGGCTTGATGGTTGGCGTGACTGGTGTATCCCACTGGCTCCGATGATGGAGGTATTTGGTGAACCCCCAAAAGTCCAGGACCTCCAATCCCTTCATCTCCCACCCAGGCAATGGGTCATCCAGGCAGCCATTAAAAAAATCCTTTAAAGCTGCATCGTTGTAGTCCATGCCTCTAGAGAGGGTCCAAAAAGTCTGAGCCAGACAATTCACCGTCTGGCCTTGCTGGCGTAGAAGCATCAAATTTTGGACCCGTCCCCTCCTCTCCTTCTCCGTCTTAGGGGGAGAGATACGAAACCCCATAATGCTGGATCTTTATTCTTGACGGATTCCTTCTGTCACGATCCACACTCAGGGAAACACAGGAAGATCCAATAATGCAAAATGGAATTTTAATAGGGAAATCCGTAATCAGAAACTAGTCCAGGCAAGGGTCAAAAATACAAAAAGCAGTCCAAAAACATACAACAATAAACAGGAACAACAAGTGGAACAGACCTCACAAGTGGCGTGATGAAAAACAAGGAATCCGTAACAAACACAAAACAGGCAGGGTATTTATACACAGGGAAACGACAATGATAATGGGAAACAGGCTGAGTGCAATAATCAGTGATGAGGGACAGCTGAGTGCAATGAACAGACAAGGATCATGGGGAATGTAGTGCAAGAGTGTGCTGGACACCGTGAGGAAGGAGGACATCTAGTGGTGACCCAAGGAACATAAACCAGACACTGTGACAACAACGTTCTCAATATAATTCATAATCCCACGTTTATAATGAACACCGCGTTACGGTTATTGTGTTATTGTGTTAGAAACGGTGTAGGCACAGAACAGAGGGGCGGGGTCAGCAAAGCTCATTATCATTTAAAGACACATGCACTTAAACGGCGTGCTGAAAACAGAGCTGTTTCTGACCAGGTAAAATGAGTGTTTTCTTACAATACTAATGAGAATTTTTAATTAAAGTATATTAGAAATGTTTCATTTAGACCCTAAAGAATCATATTGTACAAAAATGGCATTATATGACCCCTTTAACATTTAAAAACACAAGCCAAACTTCCAACTCAAAGCTTTCAGAATAAAAGCTCCATGAATGATGAATAAATAATGTTTTAGTGCTGATGTTCTGAGGACTTTATTAAACACCAGATAACTCTGGACAAATGTGTAATGTTACTGGAGGAATGTTTGATCATAACTTTGAGAGAATCTTTCCAGAATGTTCCCTGTTAGTATAAAATACTGGTTAAAACTGTGATCATAAACTGACACTTGACTGCTGTTCCTCTGTGGGGTTTAATCGTGTAACAGATATAAATAATGACAGAAAATAATACAATATACATTCAGTTTAAGAGCAGAATTCACTGAAGAATTACTAATATAAAATCACTGCTATAGAGAAAACAAGAGTTTGTCTTCAGTGACGACACGAAGAGTCAGATTAAATATTATACACTAACACTGTTTTTACCTCTTACAGGTAGACGTAGAATCATACGCACTGTAGATTCATGTTCAATGCCATAATCCCGCAGTGTTTGATGATCCTGCAGTATTCTGCCTGCGAAGATTAGTCTACATGTGTCCACTGTGAAAAGCAAGGAATGCGTGAGAATCATCAGTGTATAAACCTCATTAAGAGCTGAAGACGATCATTTCATCATTAAGAGGCTTTTCCTGCAATTAACATCATTTGACTATAAATATCATGGTTGAAATATGGTTACTGTAGTAAATAAGGGTAATTTGTATAAGGATAATCCAGCAGAAGTTATTCTACAATCTGATGTAGTTCAGGCCTTTGGGTTGATCAGAGCTGATGAATAAACATTCAAATGTTGATGCAGTTTTTCCTGTTTATATCATTTTCGCATATGATAATTAATGTTATTATTAAACGAGTGACAGAAACACACACGGACATTAACACATAACTCTGAAGAGTTCGACTTACCTGGAACTGTGGGATCGAGTCTTCTTTTGAACTCTCCAATGGTCATGTTCTTCAGTTCCTCTGAATCCACATCTACTGATGTTGTGTTTCCGGTCATGGTTTTAACATTAATTGTGCATCTCACTATATGTGTTAATCAGTCAGAGAAAGTTCAACAATAACACAATTATGAAGAATAAAACAACAGTAAAAATGCAAAAAAACAATGTTTTGACCAGCATTTAGTAAATCACATGTACAGTTTAGTTTATTACTGCAGTACCGAACCGTGACTTCATTACCAAGGTACCGAACGGTCATGTTTGTTTACCGCTACACATCTACTGTAGTTTTCACAATGTCGTGTTTTTGATAGTTGTCTGATTGCACGGAGACAATAACAGTACTGATTTAAAAAAAACTTGCACTTTGAAAGTCTGCATTTTCAAAAGTTTGCATTTTCAGGCTCCCAAAACGCAGTCGTCATGTAAATGAACGGTCAAAGCTCATAAAAGTTTTCTGTTTTTAGCTGAAGACGGTGTTGTGTAAACGGCCCCTGAGTGAATACTATCTTTTTATAAAGTATCTCCTGTATGTGTTTGTGTGATGATGCATGCTGGAGGTCCAGTGATCTTCTAAAATCAAGGATCAGTTTCATTCAACAGTAAAAACGCCACAAATAAGGAGAATGATAATAAACGTACCATTTAAATCTGCTTCAAACACAAGCTGTTGCATTCTGAGTTTGGTGTGCTCTCTGCGTCTAAGATCCATCCTCTTTAGAGATGTAAGTAAATTTAGCACAAACTGCATGTCTGGGTCTGAGGGAACAGCTGGAGCTCCCGCTGGAAGATCATACGCTGTTTCTTCTGTCCTGTACCTCATATTAACATCGCTGGGAGTGCTCGGCATTCTCATCCACGGACCTATGGCAAAATAAAAGATCACTATGTTTAGTTTAAAATAACCATCATGCAGGTATTGAAACAATACTGTAACACGTTAATCAGGTTCTTATGTTAAAAGATGATCATTAGTCACCCTCATGGTTCTCCAAGACCAAATTACTTCCTGCATTTCATGGAACACAAAAGGAAATGTGATGCAAGTAAATTCAGCAGACAATAGAAATAACAATAAAAGTTGAATGAATGATTGGTAAAACTACAGAGCCCCTAAAGCAGGGATGGGCAACTTTGGTCCTGGAGGGCCACTGTCATACAGAGTTTAGCTCCAACCCTGAAAAAATCACCTGCCTGTAATTTTCTAGTAATCCTGAGGACCTTGATTAGCTTGTTCAGGTGTGTTTGATTAGGGTTGAAGCTAAACCCTGTAGGACAGTGGCCCTCCAGGACTGAAGTTGCCCATCCATGCCCTAAAGGGACATGGTGGTCCTTGAGGACCATTCACTCGTGTACCAAATCTTCAAACCAAGTCTGGCAAAATGCAAATAAATATCTGTTTACAATTGGAAAACTAACTTTTTGCAAGACAATAATCACTATTCTATATCATTCTAAACTAACAACTCTTGTGTTTGGTGAAGGAATTGCCACATTCATTTACAGATTACTTACAACCAGTGTGATTGTGTGGAAAAAAACCTGAATCTAATTTGTTAGAAATCAAAAATCAGTGTTTTGATAAAGAAATTAATTTTCTGCCTTGCATTTTGTTTGTAGTGTACAGAATGTACATATGTATCTATATGTGTGTTTCCTTGTGCTTACGGTCAGTGATGGAGAGGGATCCGGCTGCTGTAGAAAGAGACATATAATCGTCCTGTGCTGGAATCTCTGCTCCTCTCTGCTGTAATGAGCTGCCGACCTTCCGCTGATCTGATGAGACCACCACAACATTCAAGAAACAGCTGAAGACACACTTCTTTCTACTAAACAAATACACAACCTTAAACAGAACACTCTAAAAGACGCTATATTCTATTTCTCTTTTCCATGTCTCTTCTGCTCTGTTTTGTGTCCTAATCCATCTTATACTTTAAATGTTGTGAACTATGGATATTTTTGGTTCTCATGAGAAACTGCTTGAGTTTGTTTATCACAGGATGAAAGCATCTGCTAAAATGAATAAATGTAAATGTAATACACATCAGATACACATCTTGCTGTAATGTTTAGAAAGCTGAAGCCACTTTTCATGCTGCCTCTGCTTCTTTTTGTACACATTAAAAGCAAGTTTATTCATGGCACAATACAAGAGAAATAGTGTTGACATTGAGGGGAGTGTTCAGTTATTCATTGTGTCCCCTAGGTTATAACTGTGGCCTGAGATGCCTTGTATGTGCAGTGACAAAAATCTTCTTCCTGAAGCATTGAATTTATTTCTTCAGCATATTAGGTCATATTGTTGATTATTATGGCCATTATTTGAACAGTGAAAATAATACTAAAAGGGTTTTTGAACTTTAAAGTCATTAATGCTGATTATTCATTGATTCATTTGAATTGAAACATTTAAAATACTTTCACAGAAAAAAAATTATGTTTGCGATTAATTTAGATTAATTAATCACAGAGTATGTAATTAGATTTAAAAAATAATCGATTAACAGCCCTAATATATGATATATGGATAATATGAATATTAGCCTTGATTTGTGTAAATTTGGCTAAAAGCATCTTCCAAATGCATTAATATGACATTAACTAAAGCTGGTTCCTCCAGGGTCAGGTGTTCCTACATCCCAGGGAAAATGAGAGGATGAATGATAAGTAAACAGAGCATTGAGACAGAGGAACAAGCATTCAAGTCTGTGAAGACAGTCAGCAACCATTAGAAGAGAAGAAGGACTGTTCTTGTGAAATACTACAATGAAAATTATAATTTTAAAATATTATTTACTGTAATAGTATCTTATCAAATGAAGAAGATTATCCTTTCTCTAAACTTTTATTTAAAAAAAATCAGGTGCATCAATACATGCTGTGTTTTAAATTTAATTAAAAGTGGAAATGTTTTAAAAAGTTTTTAATACAAGTTAACATCAAATTTTTAAAGATGAATATTTTCATTAAAATGTGCACCATGGTAGTATAATGAACATATCTCATAACTTGTAAGTACCTCACTATATACCACATTTTTCTTAATATTTTGTTTTTAGAGACAATTATTTAAAAGAGTGATTCTGGAATCCACTGCTGCTTCAATGTATATGAATGAGTGATTATAATCATGGTATTAATCAATATTTTTTCTTCTAAATATCAAATGAGTTGAATGACTTCTCTTGTACTTTGTTATAGAAGTTACCAATGTGATCACTGAAATGTTGTTTTCATGTATTCTCTGATGTCTGTATCTGATATGTGAATGCAGTAACAGTGCTTGCTCATTTAGCCCGGCTTCCAGAGATGAAATATGGACTTGTTTTTGTGTTTGAGAAAGATCTTCAACGTGTTAAAACATATAAGGGTCACTAAAGAGAAGGGACCATTTCTTTGTTAAAGCAAGACCCGGAAGGTCACAACGTGGCTGACTTCAGGGTCTGAGTGTCAGCTGCATAATCTATGGAGATATGCTTCAGTCTATCTGTTTATGTGTGGAAAATTACTATATTTATCTATTTCTTAGCCAATCAGAAACTGCATTCTGAAGCAAGAACGTAGCTTAGACCTTGAAGGGTATAACTGCTGCTGCTGTGTGTGTGTGTGTGTGTGTGTGTGTGTGTGTGTGTGTGTGTGTTACAGTGTGACTGTAAGCAGGGTTACGGCCTACAAACTCCAGTGTGAGTTTTGAAGCTGAACTTCTGCTGATGAAACTGCAAACTATCTTCAGTAAAACTTCTCTTAAATTTTTTATAATTCTGACTCTGTGTGTTCATTCAAACATCTGGTCCTTGGGTCCTAAACTGTTCCCCCCTAACAGAAGTAATTAACATTATGACAAAAAAGCATTTTAGTTTGACAATACTCTATCCATAAATTGTAGGCTTTATGTAATAAAATAATATAATATACAGACCCTTTCCAAAAAATTTGAATATCATGGAAAAGTTTATTTATTTCCATAATTCCATTAAAAACGTTAAACTTCCATAGATTATAGATTCAGGGCCCAAAGCTTAAACGATTTCAAGTAATTAGTTGTTTATTTGTACATCATTTGGGCTTCCAGCTCATAAAACCCACAAAAACAGGATTTCAACAAATTAGAATATTACATGAAATCACACAGTAATTACACAGTGATACCATGGTCATTGAACCAGGTTTGGGTTATTTTGGCAGTGTGGGCCGGTGCAAATCCTGCTGGAAAATGAAGTCAGCATCTCCATAAAGCTTGTCTGCTGAAGGAAGCATGAAGTGCTCTGGAAATGTCCTGGTAGACGGCTGCGTTGAGTGGACAGCACAGTGGACCAACACCAGCCGATGACATGGCTCCCCAAACCAACACAGACTGTGGAAACTTCACACTGGACTTCAAGCATCTTGGATTGTGTGCCTCTCCATTCTTCCTCCAGACTCTGGGACATTGAGATGCAAAATTTGCTCTCATCAGAAAAGAGGACTTTGGTCCACTGTGCTTTATTAAATCCAGAGTCAACGCAGCCGTCTACCAGGACATGTTCAGAGCACTTCATGCTTCCTTCAGCAGACAAGCTTTATGGAGATGCTGACTTCATTTTCCAGCAGGATTTGCACCGGCCCACACTGCCAAAAGAACCAAAACCTGCTTCAATGACCATGGTATCACTGTGTAATTACTGTGTGATTTCATGTAATAATCTAATTTGTTGGAAAGGGTCTTGGCAACAACAAAACCGAAGTGCTGTGTTCTCTTTTTAAATATTGTTTTTTTTTCCTGATAATATGGAGAGAAAGCAATATATACATCACAAAAGTTATATTTTACATGAAACAGAACCAGAAAATATTGGGGGTTTGGGGGTGAAATACTATGGAAGTCAGTGGCTAACGTCAACTCTCAGGTTACCGACATTCTTCACAATATATCATCTGTGTTCAGCACTGCCAACTTTTGAGTTTTGCTTGGAGTGAGATTTTTGTGGGGGGTGGGGGGTGGGGGGGGGTATGTATAATAAGTGTATTGTGATTGTCAAAACATTTTAGTAACTAAACTGAATTTTATTAGGTTTAGTGACAACATGTTACAATGTTTACATGGTTCAATTTCTGGTAATCTGCGCTTTTTTATTATTTCAATTAAATTATTGTGATTTGATTTAATATTGACTCATTTGGATAAATATTAGGTAGGCTACACAAGATAGGCATTCATTTTTCTCAAGAAAAAAACAACTCACCTAATGCTGTAAACATACAGAGAGCCCTATCAGCTGGCAGTATTATTTAAGGTAAAAAATAACACAAATTAAATATAATGCGTTTTTTTATTATACATTTTTTTTATTTTTTATATATTTATATAAAAATATAATAAATATGCAATATAGTACACATATTTAGCAAAATACTCTCTATAGCTTTTTTTCTAGCCAACTAACGCTATAGCCTATATTATTATGGTCATTAAATGGCTTTCCTGAGGTAAATGTTATGTGACATAATTGTTCTCCAGCTGTTTTATTGACCCCTTTGTTTGATTGATTGGTCGATATTATGTATGAGGAATATACATTTCGGTAAGTTGTACTGTATCTTTCAACAGTGTTCATTTGTGTTTTAATGTTATTTACTATCAGCTAGAGATGATCGGATCACGTGCCGCTAGGGATCTGTCGCGTCACATTTACAAGCGCCAAAACGGTATTTATTGTCTGAATTTCGTAATGAAAGTGACATTATTTTTTTTAATATCATAACCTGCTCTGTCTAGTCTGTCGGTCTCCGTGTCCTCTTTGCTTCGCGATTTTTCTGTGCGTGAGAAAATTGGATGTGTGGGGTGAGAGCGTGTGAAAAGTGTCAATTGCGTGTGTCTCACGGTGAATGCGTGAGAGTTGGCAGCTATGGCAGAAGAAAGAAACTCATACAGGTTTGAAACAACATGAGGGAGAGTAAATGATCCCGGTTGTATGGTTAGCGAGACACATGCCTTATTATTTTCAAATTCATTAAAAGGTAAAAGTGCCTGTCTGTCATTTTCTGATAGATACATTATATAATGCCTAAAATAATAAAATTTTGTAAAGCCAATTGTAAAAGAATCATACCTCCTCCTTCAGGCATCCTGAGCACGACGAAAAGGGGAGACAGATGTTCAATGTTGCGCGATCCAAATGTTTGATGGTCTTCAAGCTCATCTTGACCGAAAATGATCCTCAGTCTATTTGAGTCTGACAAGAAAATAAAACCCATATTTACAAAGATTAAAATTATGATAAAATGTTGGCTTTTTCCAGTAGAATGCTATTAAATCCAAAGATTATGAAAGATCCCGTCAACCTACCGCTTACTCCAGGAAACAAACTTAATGCTCTTTCCTTCAGCTTTCCAATGGTGAACTTTTCAAACTCTTCACTCGATGACGCCACAGATAATACATTAACAGTATTTTGATTAATCCAAACGCCGACCTGAAAAGCCATTGTGTTTCTGTTTAAGTAAATACGTTTTCTGACTGACAAAACTAGGAAATGATGGCGGAGATTCCGCAGATTCCGATTAAAGGTCAGGTAGATCATATCATATCTCTTTATGCTGATGATGTTCTCTGTCAAAGTAAAACCCCATAAGCCTAAAGCCTTTATATATATATATATATATATATATATATATATATATATATATATATATATATATATATATATGTGTGTGTGTGTGTGTGTGTGTGTATTAATATGTATATAAACAGATAAATAACTGTATGCATATGTATAAAAATTAGGGAAAAAAAAGGGAAAAAAAAGGATATTAAAAAGGTAGTTCATTCAGTCAGACTGTAAGAATGGTAATATGGATTGAAGTTCAGGTGTGTTTTGTGTTTGTCCAGCAGGAGACAGCATCTCTCTATGACACACATCAGTTACTCCAGATACTCCAGAAGCTGTTTATGGACATTATCATAAGAAGGAACAAAACCTAATTCAATTACTGGAAGGACCAGTGTAACAATGCTGTGTGATATTTACACTTCAATTTGCTAAAATTTTAAAATGCAGAGAATAATGCAATATGTGATATAAATTTATTTGCAAATATAAACGTACCATGTTCTCCAAAATAGGATTAATTTTTTTTCTTTAAAATAATGGGAGACTTGCTTCTAATGTACTGTCTTGAAGCAGTCACCACGCGACTGTGCATGGATAGCTTGAGTAGCTTGGGTAGTCATGGCCAGGTTTTAAACAAATAAAGCAAAACTCTTTCTCACATTCAGGGCATTTCATGTTATTACATCCATCATTATCGTGTTCAATCAGCACACCACAAGATGGGCATTTACGGACTTTTGGACACTGCACTTTATTTTTAAAGTAGGCCTATATTAAAGAGATCATTGGGCAGTATCTCAGCAGTTTCTGATCACCACTTTTACATCCCACATTTCCACATCGATCAGCACGGTCTTGATCTCTTTTCCACTCTCTCAGACACTGCCAGCAGAACTCAAAGGGTTTTCTGTTCTTCGCTGTATATGGAGCACTGCACACAGAGATTGGAGGCATTCAACCTTTCAATTAAAGTGCCACAACCAGGATACTGAATATGGACAGAGAAAAGAGATGCACAGGGTCAGAAAATCTGATTGTCATCTCTAACATGAACTCTCAAGCTTGTGTTCTTCTACTGCAGCTGTCCCGGAACCTCCCCCAACCCGCAAAGCTCGCCGGTGCGTCCACCTGCTTCACCCGCTTCGCTAGAGTCTCTTCCTGATGGACAGCGGCTGCCGTCTGCCACCGCTTCCGTTGTGGATATCGACCAAGAAGCCGCGTCTGTGGGGGATGATACCTGCTCTCCCTCTGTTCCAGCCGCGCAAACTTTGCCGTTCACAAGGGAGGCCGGAAGCGGACGGTCACAGGGTTAGTTTTTTCTTTACGTTCAAGAAAGCTACCCCGCCCTTACTCCCCGGCGAAAGGAGAAGAGAGTGTTTTTAGCCCCGCCGAGGCCGGACTATCCTCCATTTCTCACACATTTCTCAGTCCCCTCTTAAGCTCAGGCGACTGGAAATATCAATATTGCAGCAAACGAGCCTGTTATAATACATGCACGCCTGCAAACAAACGCCGAAGCAAAACATGATGACGCTCTCTCTCTTCCAGTTCTCTCTCCCTTTGCTAGTGCAGCGCAAAGTGCGCAGTTCGCAGGGAATGTCAGAAACGGACGGTCGCTGGGCTAGTTTCTTTACGTACAAGAAAGCTACCCTGCCCTTGTTGCATGCGTCGCTGGCGAAAGGAGAAAAGAGAGTGCTCTTAGTCCCGCCAAGGCCAGACCAACCTCCATTTCTCACACATTTCTAATTCCCCTCTGAAGTTCAGGCGACTGGAAATGTCAATATCGCAGTAAACAAGCCTGTTGTAATACATGCACGCCTGCAAACAAACGCCGTCACAAGACATGTCGATTGTGCACTAGATGTAGTGAATGTGCCCGCGACCCAGTGCCCACAAACACTACACACTGCATGTCTCACGGTTTCTGTAAAAACGAAAACAACACACATACAGTCTGCCCAAACAGACGGTGTTTTCAGTGTTATGAATGTGCCCGCTGTCCCGCGCCCTCATTCACTCACAGACATGACAAGCCCTACGGGGTTCGCCCCGCTCGCTCTCTCTCAGCGTACGGCTCTTCACGAGTTCACACTTACATATAATTTGAGGGGGTAAAGTTTAATGCGTATTTGGCGTGCTGTCCGGAGGGAGGGCTCCGAGCTCGCAGTTCGGCCCGAACCCAGAGTACTCCCCCCGTATGTAAGTGTTTAGGACTAGAAGCATGGAGAAGGGGTGGTGGAGGGATGCTGCAAAACTGTCAATGGAATGAAGTGAGACTGCTGAGTATATATACACCTCTTACCATTGATTGCTGAGTGCTCTCCACTTGTGTTAATTATCTGAACGTACTCCTCTCGAACCTTGTTAATAAAACATCATTAGGAGAGCCGAGCACGGGCGCGCCCCCCCGCCTCACCCGCTGCAAGCACGGCATTTATGTTACAGCATACCGGTGCTCTCCGTTCGCCACTATGTCGCGGCCAGAGCCCAGATATCATTCTGCCCCTAGCTATTCATGCGAACACATGGGCAAAGCTTCCCGGAATATCAGAGTGGGTGCTGAACATTATAAAAAGAGGCTAATC
Organism: Abramis brama; assembly: GCF_963993115.1. Taxonomy (NCBI): domain Eukaryota; kingdom Metazoa; phylum Chordata; class Actinopteri; order Cypriniformes; family Leuciscidae; genus Abramis; species Abramis brama. Next base: position 33,622,209 of record NC_139982.1, read on the forward strand.
GCTACAGTAGAACCCTTATCACAAGCTCAGAGCGAAGGGGGCATATACAGCAGGTATTTTCTTGTACCCAAAAAAGACGGGGGTCTCAGACCCATTTTAGATCTAAGACAGCTGAACAAAGTACTTCTGAAACGACGCTTCAGAATGCTCACAACGAAGAAAATCCTCTCGCAAATTCGCCAAGGGGACTGGTTTATGTCAATAGATCTAAAGGACGCATATTTCCAAATACAAATAGCGTCACGTCACAGGCGATTTTTGAGATTCGCCGTTGAGGGCCAGGCATATCAGTACACAGTCCTGCCATTTGGCCTGTCCCTAGCACCCCGTACATTCACGATGTGCATGGATGCAGCGCTCGCACCCCTGAAACTACGGGGAATGCGAGCTCTGAATTACTTGGACAATTGGCTGGTTCTAGCTCAGTCACGCTCAGAGCTCATAGAACACGGAACCATATTACTCGATCATCTCGAGAATCTAGGTCTCAAAGTCAATTGGGTGAAGAGTTCGCTGTCTCCCAGTCAGAAAATATCTTTTCTGGGCACAGAACTGGACTCGCTGTCTATGACAGCACAACTGTCACCGCAGCGCAGACTGAGTATTCAGCGCATGACGAAAACTTTTCGCTACGGCACTTTAGTCCCGCTCAAAAAGTTTCAGAAGATGCTGGGTCTTATGGCTTCAGCATCTCCAGTGCTTCAGTTGGGTCTGCTTTGCATGCGCCCGCTGCAGTTCTGGCTAAAAGCGCGAGTGCCGCGCCGAGCATGGACCTCCGGTCTCTTTCGCCTCAAGGTCGATCAGAAATGCATCTCAGCTCTGAAACCTTGGAAAGTGACCAACTGGTACCGCTCAGGTGTAAGCCTGGGGACTTCCTCGAGTGTGAAGGTGGTGTCTACAGACGCCTCCACCTCGGGATGGGGAGCGCTGCTTGAGGGCAGACCGTTCTTCGGCCAGTGGTCAGAACGGGAGAAGCTTCTACACATAAACTGCCTGGAAATGATGGCAGTCCACAACGCGCTGAGGCGTTTTTGTCCCCAAATAAAAGAACACCACGTCTTGGTCCGTTCGGACAACATGTCGGTGGTGGCCTATATAATTCACGGATGCTCAGTGCTACTAGTGGCTCCGTTCTGGACGAACCAAGCCTGGTTCCCAGTTCTGATGCAACTGACGAGTACCGCCCCATGGCCGATACCAGTGAGGAGGGACCTCCTCTCTCAGGCCAGGGACTCGATCTGGTATCCTCGCCCGGAGCTGTGGTCCCTACATGTTTGGGCCATCAACGGGTACCCGCTAACCTACCAGTGGGAGTGTTAAACACGATCACGCAGGCTAGAGGTGGGACTGTGGGGTGACGGAGGTTCTTTCTTTTCTGCAAGAGCTACTGGATAAGGGCAGAACCCCATCCACGCTCAAAGTTTACGTGGCGGCCATAGCAGCGTTCACTAACCGACGCTTGGCCAGTCACTCGGAACAAACAATCTGGTCATTCGCTTCCTTAGAGGAGCTAAGAGGCTGAATCCTCCCAGACCTCCCTCAGTTCTCATGTGGGACCTTTCTACGGTGTTGGAAGCCATGAAAGGCGCCCCATTCGAGCCAATTCAGTCAATAGACCTCAAACTCTTATCTTTCAAGATGGTGTTTCTTCTGGCTCTCGCTTCAGTAAAGCGCATAGGGGACCTGCAAGCGCTCTCAGTGAGCGTGACGTGTATGGAGTTTGGGCCTAATGACTCAAAATTCATACTCAAACCAAGGCGCGGGTATGTTCCTAAATCCCTCAACACACCGTTTAGGGCTCAGGTGATTTCCCTGTCGGCTCTGCCGGTCCCTGAAGAGGAAGGGGACGCGGGCTTCCTTTGCCCGGTCAGGGCATTAAGAGCTTATGTGTCTCGCTCAACTGTCTTTAGACAGACGGAGCAGCTCTTTGTTTCGTTCAGCGGACATTCTAGGGGACTAGCTGCGTCAAAACAGAGTCTATCCAGGTGGATAGTTGATGCTATAGCGCTGGCTTATACATCTAAGGGCCTGCAGTGCCCGTTAGGTGTCAAAGTGCACTCCACAAGAGGCATGGCCTCATCGTGGGCTTGGTCTAGAGGGATTGCCTTACAAGATATCTGTATGGCGGCAGGCTGTGCCTCTCCGTCTACATTTATAGGGTTCTACAACCTAGAGGTTCTCACTTTGCAGGCTAAGCTGCTCTCGGTCTAATAAATCAGTATTGTCTGCCCGATGCTATCGGCTCAGGATGCTGAAACTGCTAGAGCGTGGCTCGCTGATCGACTATATACTTCTGTGGGCAGTGTGTAAGTCCCCTAATACTTATCAGTCCAGGCCGAGTTCGCACTGACTGTGTGGAACACTTGATATAATCTGCTCTTAATAGAGCACTACTTTCTACGGGAATGATGTTATTCTAGCCCCTCTTCCTGGACTCTCTGTGAGTCCCTGATGATTATGCACTGTATGAGCCCCAGGCACCTGCCCTTGGGACCTTAGTGTTGAATACCAGCACGCACAGCTTTTTACACTGTGTTCCCTTAGCGTAAGCTATTACGCAGTACGAGAGACCTCTCTTAAGAGAACGTACTCAGTTACTAACGTAACCTCGGTTCTCTCTAGAGCTCTTGTTCGCTTCGGCAATGAAAAAAACAGATTTTATCAGCCTTCGAGCCTTATTTATAGGCTTAAGCCACGCCCGTTCCGGCGGGACGTGGCGTAATGGGCGCAAAACACCCTCATTGGATCTGACATCACGGGGGCCTCTCTCGATAGGCCGCTGCAGTTGCCGCAGGGCAGCCAATGGGCACGCGAGCCGTCTCGCCTATGTCTGCATGCTGCCGCAACGCGTGTTACAATATTAAAAAATTAAGGATAATTTTTGGCTAATTTTAACATGTTGCAACCCATCCTGGGTTGTGTTGAAACCGTCCCTGGGTCGGGGTCAGTTGCAACATCTGACTTCTTCCATTCAAATAAATACTGTGAACGATATGTCATATATAATCATCTTTAAATGGTATGGGTAATTAGCAGACAGATGCAAGTTTAATATCTATAAGTTTGGTTGGTCTAGTCCAAATAGTCTCTGAGTAATTGAGAGAAATGCAAAAAGTGTTGCAACTGTCCCCGGTCTCCCTACTAAACAAAATCCACCATTCTTGTCTTCTTTGTTTACAGTCATTTTGGCAATGCTAAACTAATAATAATTTAAAAGTGCTGCACACTTACCGAGATCATTTGGTATTGACACCAGTTTGATTCCTTTGTCGAATAGAGTGAATTTCTTTAGGTCTCTAATATAATCAGACAGAGGGTGCTTCTCAATATCCCTCCTCGTCTCCTCGCTCCTCCGTCCTCCATCCTATGACCCGGAAACCGATCGAGCTCAGCCACCTTGAAGGACATCTCAATTCTCTAATTGCACCGCGAGGAGTCGAGGATCGAGGAGTTAGGAAGCTTCCTGAGGAGTCATGAGCGAGGATGCACAGGTGTATCCTATGCGGAAGAGTTTTATCAACTTAAACGTGACGCACGTCTAAATTCTCCTCCCCCTTCACATCGGTTACAATAATTTGGATTTATACTTAACCTTTGCAGTTTATATAAACCACACATCTCACATATTTCAACAGGGTATCTTGCTTTATTAATATTTATTATGAATTTCTTAAATAAACAAACTAATACAACATAAGGGCAGATCCTTTGAGCGCTGCTGATGACGTGATGAAGTGACGCTCGACTGATCAAGTATTCCAATGTATAAAAAAAGCTTTCATTCGATTCCTCCGTCCTCGCGTCTTTTCTTTGAAGCGTTCCCTCGCATCCTGCAGGGGTGGAGCTGAGACTCGAGGAAAGGAAGCGAGGAAAGGAAATGAGGATGCAAAAATAAGAATTGAGAAGCACCCATATTAAAGGAGTCATAACCTAGTATTACCTTGGATACCTACTGCTGTATTATAGTCTTTCAGGCCCTTCTAAAAAATAAAAATGGAAAAAAAAAATAAACACAGAGCTCCTCAGACCCTTATTTCTGAAGGCATTATTGTCTCGCGAGATCTGATGCGATATTTTGGCTGTCGTGGACGGTCATTTTAATAATGCAAATGAGGGGCGCGTTGATTGGTTGCAGGAAGGAGGGGGGTTGACACCGCAGGTAACTCTTTAGCATATCATTCCAAAATGACATCATGGCGTAAGTTGTGAATGAACCCGACCTGGCCGCGACCGGCTTCCCGGCCAGTGTATAAGCGTTAGGCAATCAATATACAATAGCCGAATTCATGATGATCTCAGTCATTTGTTTTTTGCAAAGTACGTTAGCAGCCATTCCCCATGTTTACCTCGAAGCTAATACTCCCGCCAGTGTTGTGCCTGAACGCGTTCATTGAAGGATAGTTCATGAACTCGTTCATATTTTGGGCGAACGTGAACTGAACGTACCGCATTACTGCCTGATGAACGTTACTGTGAACTCGTTCATTCTGGTGTCTGTGAACGCCACGCTCTCTCAGTTTAAGAAAAGAAAATCAATGCCCCCCAAAAAATCAAGGATTTTTTAAGAAAAACTAGACCAAACAGAATGTTTATTCCTAAGGAAGGCTTGGAGCCATCTCAATTTAAGAGTGCCATTCATAACATCGAAATCAATAATATTCAAGCCTCCTTCGCTGATTGGCTTCACTACATCTGATTTTCTTATGTAATGGTGTTTGTTTTTCCAAAGAAATTTATACTGAATTTGATTAATTTCCTTAATCCACCTTTCAGAGATACCTAAAAGAATACCACCTATAACACCAGCTATAGATGGAGAGTGCGCTCACACACATGCTCAACTCGCGCGCACACACACACACACAAGCTATAGGTGGAGAGTGCGCTCACACACACACACACACACCAGCTATAGGTGGAGAGTGCGCTCACACACACACACACACACACACACACACACACACACACACCAGCTATAGATGGAGAGTGCGCTCACACACATGCTCAACCCGGGCACACACACACACCAGCTATAGGTGGAGAGTGTGCTCACACACACACACACACACAAACAAACACCAGCTATAGGTGGAGAGTGCGCTCAACACACACACACACATACAAAAGCTATAGGTGGAGAGTGCGCTCAACCAGATGCATGATGGGATTGTATGGACTGATCTTCACACTCATTGGTTCAGTTCAAGCACAGGTCAGACTCTTTAACTAGACTAACCTGTCAGTGATTATTATCGGCTTTATTCAACTCAGTCTTCAATTAAACTTTATAGAGACCAAACAAACATCTCCTGTGTGTTTCTTATTCATTCTGTACGGCTGAATCATCAGAGACTGGCATAGGCTTTACATGGGTTTAAAATGTAAATCTGTTGACTGAAATATGAAACTCACTATCCTTGAGAACATGAGTTTGTGTTCAGAAATGAACTTTAAAATACAAGCTACAAAACTCCAGAGTGAGGAAACGAGTTCGACCGGTCTCTAATCTGAAACATCTTCATGCTAGATGTCACGGTGTGGGTTTTGTGTCTTGTTCTTGTCTGTCATGTGTTCCCCTGTCTTTGCATGTTTAGCTGTCTCCTGTTATGTTGATTAGTCTTCCCAGGTGTTTCTTATTTACCACACCCCCTTGTTATCTTGTTTAGCTTGGTTGTCTGTGTATTTAAGCCCTGTGTGTTAGTTCAGTCATTGTGAGTTATTGATGTTGTGAGGTTGCATGTTCTTTGTTCTGTTCTGAAGTCTGAGTTTATGTCAAAGTTCTAGTTAATTTAATAAAAACACCGTTGCACTTGGATCCTGCTTCTTGCTTCCTGCTCTGCATCGTAACAGAATAACTCACCAAAAATGGATCCAGCAACTGTGAGTAACCAGGCCCTAAGGAGATTCCTTGCTACTCTTTTTCAAGATGGCCAGCCCATGGAAAGGTATGTGAAGGACTTCTGGGCTTGCTGCCATTTAGCGTCACTAGATGACGTCCAGCTCATGGATCTGTTCTGGAGCGGTCTGGACGAGGATATTGCTCAAATGATGCCAGAGGACTATACCGGCTGGATGCTAGAAAGGTATATTGACCTGGCCCTTTTCCTGAGTAATTCGTCATTTGCTGTGGGCATGGAGGAGAAGCTTCGTGAACCCGCAGTATCTCTTCAGCCTGTTCTTCACGTCACGCCAGCCATCAAGCGAGTCACCGGATTGGTCTATTATCGTCCAGGACTGGTATCCAGTGTGGCCGATTCTCTGCTGAGGTCAGTACGTGTTGCCATAAGGGCCATCGTGCAGGAGTCTTGTCCCGCCAAGACTATCCTGCATAAATCATGTTTCACCGAGACCTTCCTGCCTGAGTATCTTCCTGCCGAGCCTGCACTTCACGCCAGTCCAGCCGAGCCTGCACTTCACGCCAGTCCAGCCGAGCCTGCACTTCACGCCAGTCCAGCCGAGCCTGCACTTCACGCCAGTCCAGTCGAGCCTGCACTTCACGCCAGTCCAGAGCTGTGTTCACCGCTGGTCCCGCCCAGCACAAAGCCTTCACCGCTGGTCCTGCCCAGCACAAAGCCTTCACCGCTGGTCCTGCCCAGCACAAAGCCTTCACCGCTGGTCCTGCCCAGCACAAAGCCTTCACCGCTGGTCCTGCCCAGCACAAAGCCTTCACCGCTGGTCCTGCCCAGCACAAAGCCTTCACCGCTGGTCCTGCCCAGCACAAAGCCTTCACCGCTGGTCCTGCCGCCCAGCACAGAGCCCTCTTCGTCGCTGGTCCTGCCCAGCTCAAAGCCTTCTTCATCGCTGGTCTTAACCAGCTCAGAGTCCTCTTCGCCGCTGGTCCTACCCAGCTCAAAGCCCTCGCTGCCGCTGGTCCCGTCAAGCTCAGAGCGCGCTGATCCTGATCCAGAGCCAGAGCTTCACGTCAGTCCTGCCGAGCCAGAGCTTCACGTCAGTCCTGCCGAGCCAGAGCCAGAGTTTCACGTCAGTCCTGCCGAGCCAGAGCTTCACGTCACGTCCGCCCGTCCAGAGTCTCGTCCCGCCGAGACTGAATCTGATCCTGAGCCTGAATCTGTTCCTCTTCCTCTTTCTGCGCCTGTGTCTTTGGACAAGATGGCCGAAACCACGCCTGTGTCTTCGGACAAGATGGCCGCCGCTGAGCCGGTGTCTGTTCCTGTCCCTGAGCTGGTGTCTGTTCCTGTCTCTGTGTCTGTTCCTGTTCCTGAGCCAGTGTCTGTTCCTGTGCCATGGTCGCCTCCCAAGTGGTCGTCGCCTCCCGAAGGGTCCTCTCCGCCGTGGCCACCCGAAGGGTCAACTCCGCCCTGGCCATCCGAAGGGTCGTCTCCGCCCTGGCCGCCTGAGGGGTCGTCTCCGCCCTGGCCGCCTGAGGGGTCGTCTCCGCCCTGGCCGCCTGAGGGGTCGTCTCCGCCCTGGCCGCCTGAGGGGTCGTCTCCGCCCTGGCCGCCTGAGGGGTCGTCTCCGCCCTGGCCGCCTGAGGGGTCGTCTCCGCCCTGGCCGCCTGAGGGGTCGTCTCCGCCCTGGCCGCCCGAAGGTTCGTCTCCTCCCTGGCCGCCCGAAGGGTCGTCTCTGCCCTGGTTGCCTGCACAGCCTGCACCTCCATGGCCGTCTGCACAGTCTGCTCCGCCCTTGTCGCCCACGCTCCATGGCCCAGGCCCGCCTTGCCTATATCCTGTTCCCGATTCCCAGTGTGGGCCTGGCCCTCCGGCCCTCCCCCAAGACCGCCTCCGCTTCACCGCCCTCCTGAACTTTTTGTTTTTTATGGGCGTCGGGAGCCGCCCATAGGGGGGGGGCTATGTCACGGTGTGGGTTTTGTGTCTTGTTCTTGTCTGTCATGTGTTCCCCTGTCTTTGCATGTTTAGCTGTCTCCTGTTATGTTGATTAGTCTTCCCAGGTGTTTCTTATTTACCACACCCCCTTGTTATCTTGTTTAGCTTGGTTGTCTGTGTATTTAAGCCCTGTGTGTTAGTTCAGTCATTGTGAGTTATTGATGTTGTGAGGTTGCATGTTCTTTGTTCTGTTCTGAAGTCTGAGTTTATGTCAAAGTTCTAGTTAATTTAATAAAAACACCGTTGCACTTGGATCCTGCTTCTTGCTTCCTGCTCTGCATCGTAACACTAGAACAGACTCTGCTCTGTCTACACTAGTGAACCTGATGAAGCACTGACCATATTTCACACACACTCATGAAAGAGCAGGCCAAACCTTTACTCCAGTAAGTAATCCTCCATTACAGTCTGACTAAAAACACTCAGTTCATTTGACACACACTGAGCCTATAATGGTCAGATTCATGTTTAATGTAGATCATCTAATAATCTATGATCATAACACTAACTCTACCTGGTAATGTTCAACATATTTTCACAAAAATATTTATTTACAGTATTTTATTATAGCAAAAGTGCAGCTGTTTTAGTCTGGGCCTCCATGTTTCAAGGCAAGATAAAACTAAACTTTATATATATATACACTGGTTCTGGTCATAAAATTAGAATATCATCAAAAAGTTTGTTTATTTCAAGAATTCAACTAAACAGGTGAAACTAATATGTTATATAGACTCATTGCATGCAAAGTGAGATATTTCAAGTCGTTATTTGTTATAATTTTGATGATTATGGCTTACAGCTTATGAAACCCACGAAATCAAATTCCCAGAAAATTAGAATATTACATGAAATCACACAGTAATTACACAGTGATACCATGGTCATTGAACCAGGTTTTGGTTATTTTGGCAGTGTGGGCCGGTGCAAATCCTGCTGGAAAATGAAGGAAGCATGAAGTGCTCTGGAAATGTCCTGGTAGACTTAAACATAATTTATGTTACATTTCGACTACATATATGACCCACTCATGCTCAAAATTGCTTAAATCACCTTTCTTTCCCATTCTGACATTCAGTTTGGAGTTCAGGAGATTGTCTTGACCAGGACCACACCCCTAAATGCATTGAAGCAACTGCCATGTGATTGGTTGATTAGATAATTGCATTAATGAGAAATTGAACAGGTGTTCCTAATAATCCTTTAGGTGAGTGTATGTTAATTGGTTCCACATAATGGATTTTAGCTACATTTAAACAAATGCATTAAGTTGAACTAAGTTCAATGAATCATTGAATCATTTCAATGAATCATTTTTTTCAGTGTATCTAAGTCCCCTTCTATTTTTTTAAGTAAAGGAGCATAATTTAATAACTGAGACAGATCTCTGGATATTTGTAGTCCTAGATATGTGAATTTATCCATATTCCAGGCGAAGGGAAAATTTCTAAGAGGTAATCGAGTAGCAGCTATATTAAGGGGCATAGAGACACTCTTGTTCACATGAATTTTATAACCAGATATGATTCCATAATCTTGTAGTAGAGTCGTCAGTGCTGGTATAGTAGAAATTACTTTAATCAAATACAACATGATATCGTCTGCATATAGTTAGATTATATGCCGACATTGAAGGGTTGTAAAACCACTAATGACGTCATGCGAGCAAATTGCAATAGCTAAAGGCTCTATTTCTAGCGCGAATAAAAGGGGAGACAGTGGGCAACCCTGTCTCGTGCCCCGCTCCAAGGAAAATAGAGTCGAGATTTCACTATTGGTCTGAATGACTGCTGTTGGATGGTTATAAAGCATCTTAACCATATTAATAAATTTAGGACCAAAATTCATCCTTTGGAGGACCGAAAGCAGATATAGCCACTCAACTCGGTCAAAGGCCTTTTCGGCGTCTAAAGAAACGGCAATAACAGGATAGTCCACCTGAGAGGCGGAAAAAAAATGACATTTAGAAGCCTGCGAACGTTGTCAAAAAGGCATCGATTTTGAATAAATCCTGTCTGATCCATATGTACTAACTGTGAAATTACTTTTTCTAATCTTAAGGCAATAATTTTGGCAAAACCTTGTAATCTGAGTTGAGTAATGAAATTGGCCTATATGAGCCACACAGACAAGGGTCTCTACCAGGCTTAAGTAGAAGAGTTATCATAGCCTGTTCGAGAGAGTCTGGTAGACGTTGAGACTCTATAGCTTGCATACATATCTTTCAGTGGCTTTAATTTGGGTATAAATGCTTTAAAAAAATCTATAGAAAAACCATCCAAACCAGGCGATTTGCCAGCAGCTAGGCATGATATGGCCTCTTGTATTTCGACCTCAGTGATGTCCCCCTCCAAATTGTCCCTGGAAACTTTAGTAAGAGATAGTATGTCCAATTTATCCAGGAAAGTATGTGTTTTGTATTGACTCTTTTTTTCTCCCGTGCAGCATTCAGTATTGAGACTGTATTTCTGAAGCGAAGCAATTTAACCACGAAAGAATCTTTCGTATTCTGCCGGCCGGCGCTGAAGCGTATGGTGAGCTCGTTCAATTTCAAAGGTGCGCTCCTGATCGACACCGATGATTTTTGGAAGCCATTCCTCCACAAACGACACTCTACCCCTTCAGGAAAGCCAACGAGGCGTAAATTGTTACATCTGGAGCGATTTTCAAGATCATCGACCTTATCTTTCAAAGTATTTCACACTCCGCGTGCTTTTTACCATCCGCGATGTCTTCACGCAGATTCACAATGGCTTCTTTAAATCCGTCTTGGCGTGATTCGAGTTCGCACAATTTTTGCCTCGTTTCCTGAAGGTTGCTGTGTAGGCTACTTTGTCTATACTTGAGTCCCGTATTTCGCACAGACGCCCGTCTAGCATGACTTGAATTTTCGCGAAACCTTTCTCCAGTTCTGACTGGAACCATTCAGGAGGCGATGCCAAGCTAGCCGTTAAAGCTAAAGGGTTGTCTTCAGTAGCGTTGGTTGTTTCCTTCTTGTTCTCGATGAGTTTTTTAGGGGGCATTCTCAGAAGTTGCCAAAAGAAGTGTATCCAGTTTAAATTAAAGAAAATACAAGCATAGTTTTACTCAAGTTAATGCAATATAAGCAGGATTTTCTGTGGGAGCGATGCTTTCCGCGTCTTACTCTATGGCGGCCATAACCTGAAGCCAGGAAAATCAGTTCTTACACTGGGGTAGAATAAATATGCCATAATTTATGAGATCATAATCTCTTTTGTAATCAATGTTGCTTCTGTTTGAAATATTAGAATATCCATAGTTATTTTTGTTTTCAATTTTAAAACCAACATCTATGATAATCTATGAATTGTTTTCAATTTTAAAACCAACATCTATGATAAAGCCAGTGAAAATGGATGTTTGCGTTTCTGCTAATGAGTAATGATTTTGTGTTTACATGTAAAGAAATATTAGCAGCTGATGGAGATGAACAAACAATGAATTTGTGTCTCTAAACCAGTTTGTAATGAAATCATAAAAAGGTAACACTTTATAATAATGGTCCGTCATTAATGAGATGCAGGGAGTAATGCAGGACTAATGAGTAGTTCAACATTAAGTCAAGTCAAGTCAAGTTTATTTATATAGCGCTTTTCACAACATAGGTTGTATCAAAGCAGCTTCACAGTAATAAATTAAAACAATACATCAATGTTTGTTTCTAGTGGAATGTCCACGTTTGGTAATGCTGATCAATAGTATCGTTGATTGATTAATTAAATTAAATATTCCCAAATATCCCCAACTGAGCAAGCCAAAGGCAACAGTGGCAAGGAACCGAAAAACTCCATCAGGTGACCTAATGGAGAAAAAAAAACCTTGGGAGAACCCGGGCTCAGTCGGGGGCCAGTTCTCCTCTGGCGTTTATGAACTAGAGGTCGGATTTAACTGTAAGATTAAAAGTATTATATGAATGCCTGGCTGAAGAGATGCGTCTTTAATCTAGTTTTAAACTGGGAGAGCGAGTCTGAGCAACGAACAGTATCAGGAAGGCTATTCCAGAGTTTTGGTGCTAAATGTGAAAATGATCTCCCTCCTTTGGTTGATCTGGATATCCTAGGTATGACCAAAAGCCTCGAATTTATTGATCTTAAAGAGCGTGATGGATTATAGGGCGATAGAAGATCGGTTAAATAGACTGGAGCTAAGCCGTTTAGGGCTTTATAAGTCAGTAGCAATACCTTGTAATTAATACGGAACTTTATAGGTAGCCAATGTAGTGATGATAAAATTGGTGTTATATGATCATATTTTCTTGATCTAGTAAGAACTCTAGCGGCGGCATTTTGGACTAACTGTAGCTTGTTTATTGAGGATGCAGGACAACCGGCTAATAAAGCATTACAGTAATCTAGTCTCGAGGTCATGAATGCATGAACTAGCTTTTCTGCATCAGAAACAGATAGCATATTACGTAGCTTAGCAATGTTTCTAAGGTGGAAAAAGGCAGTTCTTGTAACATATGAAATATGATTTTCAAAAGACAGGTTGCAGTCTAATATAACACCCAGGTCTTTTACTGTAGAGGATGAAGTAACAGGACATCCTACTATGTTAAAGTTGTATTGTGAGAGGTTTTGTGGGTGGTTTTTTGAACCGATGATTAGTACCTCTGTCTTGTCTGGATTTAATAAAAGAAAATTGCGCGTCATCCAATCTTTTATATCTTTAACACACTCTGTCAATTTGGATAATTTAGCGTTTTCATCTGGCCGTGATGAAATATAGATTTGAGTGTCATCAGCATAACAATGGAAACTAATTCCATGTTTCCTTATAATATTTCCAAGTGGCAGCATATATATTGAGAATAACAGAGGGCCTAACACAGATCCCTGCGGCACTCCATAGTTTACTGGAGTTATGATCGATTTTTCTCCATTTAAATAAACAAAATGGTAGCGGTCAGATAAATACGATCTAAACCAGCTTAATGCTTGTCCTTGAACACCAGTATAATTTTGTAGTCGATCTAAGAGTATTGTGTGATCTATAGTATCGAACGCAGCACTAAGATCAAGTAAAACTAATATTGAGATACAGCCTTGGTCAGAAGCTAAAAGTAAATCATTTGTGATTTTAACAAGCGCAGCTTCAGTGCTATGATGCGGCCTGAATCCAGACTGAAACTTTTTATAGATGTAATTTTCTTGCAAGAAAGAGCCCAGTTGAGCGGACACAGCTTTTTCTAGTATTTTAGACATAAAAGGTAGATTTTAAATGGGTCTATAATTTGCTAGATTATGTGGATCTAATTGTGGTTTCTTAATGAGAGGTTTTATAACTGCCAGTTTAAATGTTCTTGGAACATAACCTAAAGATAAAGACGAGTTAATAATATTGAGGAGAGGCTCTTCCACTATAGGTAACACTTCTTTCAGTAGTTTAGTTGGTATAGGATCTAGTAAACATGTTGTTGTTTTAGATGAAGTGATAAGTTTATTTAACTCTTTTTGTTCTATAGTTGTAAAGCATTGTAATTGTTCTTGCGGGGCGATAATTGAGGCTGAATTATAAGGCGCAATTGAGGATTGAACGTTTACAATTGTGGTTCTGATGTTTTCTATTTTCTCAGTGAAGAACTTCATGAAATCATTACTACTAAACTGTAACGGAATATTTTGTTCAGGAGACATCTGTTTATTTGTTAGTCTAGCCACTGTGTTAAATAAGAACCTAGGATTGTTTTGGTTGTTTTCTATTAGTTTGCGGAGATGCTCAGCCCTGGCCTCTTTTAGGGCCTTTTTATAACGTGACGTACTGTCTTTCCATGCGATTCTAAAGACCTCTAAGTTAGTTTTTTTCCATTTACGCTCTAAATTACGGGTTTCTCTCTTTAGAACATGCGTAGTATTGTTGTACCATGGTGCTTTACTTTTCTCTCTGACCTTTCTTAATCTAATGGGTGCAACAATATCCAATGTTCCAGAGAGAATGGTGCTCATACACTGTAACAAATTTCTGTAGTTTTCACAGCATTATTACTGTAAAATGAGCAAATGCTTACTGTAGAACCTGTATACAGCATGTTACTGTAGATCTGCAAAGCATCATGGTCAATTTTCAATGGCGGGTAAATTCTACAGTAAAAATATTTTTTTTCTGTGAATCACAATACAGCAATTTCTTTGCCATGGTAAGCTGAAAAGCTACGAGATTCCACACTTTTATCAGAATTTTAACTTCAGAAAGGTAACTTTGCTGATTTATTTCCACAGTTTACTCTTGTAAAGTTACCTAATTGTTCAACTTTAAGAGTGCACCAAGTAAACGAGCGGCGCACTTCCTAGTAAACTCGTGTCTTGTGCATTTTATAAAAAATAAATATATCTATATATATTTGCACATAATTTCGATAGATTTTCTAATCTGGCAACATTCGATAACGTCATAATGAATAACAATTTAATTGGAACTGTGTTTGTGTATGTGATGTATTTGTTGGTACGCTAGCCGGAAATTTGATCCCCATACACTTGGATTTTTCTCTTGCCTGAGCACGTCAACTGTCACCGCGGACGACACCGCGTGCGCGTGAAGCAGTGAAGCCAGCCGACTCGACAGAAAACGCAGGTAGAGGTAAGACTTAACACATTTTTCATAGGATCATGATTTTTCTGAACTTCATCGCAGGTCAAACTGCAGAAACGAGATTGTTGATAGCCTAATTTGAAGTGCCATTCCTTCAAATGTCCTTCACATGTGGGAGCATAGGCCTATACTGTATTAAGATTTGTCTTATCTGGCAACATTACATTTATAACGTCTTAAATTTGATTAAAGAGTAACGTGTAGCATTGTTGAATAAAATTCATTTGTAATTGTGTATTTGATGTAGTTTATGTGTTGGCGCGGTAGCCGTTTGAATAATCTCACTCGTTTTTTTTTTTTTTCATGCTTGCTAATGCTAACGTTGCCGCCTGAAGAATCAGACATTTAAGCGGGCCGATTCGAAAGTTTTATTCATGACTCGTGGAAGCATAATAATATACTCGCACTGTATTAAGATTTTTCGAGATCTTACTACTTCATTTATTTACCATTTATTATACTTGTGATTTTTAAAAGTTTTTTTTTTTTTTTTTCTGTTTATTTTGTGTTACAGGAAACTTCCACCCAAGCAGACGTTGAGGCCCAGATTTCCCTGCCAAGCACTCCAAGGCTCATCATGCTCGGTAAGATCCCAGCACTAGACATACACAATAGATCCCAATTTTAAGTGTATAAGTATATTAAGTGTTAAGTATATTTGTATCGATTCACTGTGTGTGAACAAAGTTTTTCGTCATCTTGCACTTAGATTCCAAAGTGTTCAAGTGGCGTAATATCCAGAATGGACGCGTATAAGAGACATGAGACTGAACGCACTGAAAAGCCTTTGCACTGCTCATATGCTGAGAGAGAGATTAGACAATAGAGCTGCACGATTCATCTTCAAATACTGTGATCTCGGTCATCGAGACCTTTCAATTCGTCTGTCTATTAAACTTTGACAAAATCATATCACAACATTCAAATCTGTGTTGGCGCTGCCGCTGACCCAGAGAGAGAAACGTTAGTCATGAAACAGCTTCACAAACAGTCTTTTAAATAAATATCATACATTAGAATTTATCTAGAGGTAAGCACTTATTTGTTGTTGATATATTTTTGACTAGGAATGGGTACAAATATTTGAGTAGTCATTCTTTAACCACCTACCCGACTAGTAAAATAATTCTCAAAGTTTTTATTTGGGTTTATATGGACTATTGTGTAATTGTTAAACATCAAACTTTTATTTTTATTATTAACTTTTCTACCATTTGCATGGTGAGTTAAAATAAAAGTTTGATGTTTAACAATTATTTAAAAATATATTCAATTTTAAATATTTATTTAAAATACTGTTTGTGAAGCTGTTTCATGACTAACGTTTCTCTCTCTGGGTCAACGGCAGCGCCAACACAGATTTGAATGTTGCAATATGAATTTGTCAAAGTTTAATAGACAGACGAATTGAAAGGTCTGGATGACCGAGATCACAGTCTTTGAAGATGAATCGTGCAGCTCTATAGAGCTGGTAAGTCCCGCCCCTTCCGTAAAACCCCGCTGGACCTCAAAGTTGAAAAACCGTCAATGCAAGTGAATGGGAGAAAATAATTATTTTCTGATCCCGTTTGAATTGTGCCATGAATGTGAACATATGTTGTCTGTGAATTTTTTATATAACTTTTCATGTTACGAGTTTGACAGTATATGGTATGATTCTTCGGCTAGCAGTTGTGGAAAAAACATAACGAGAAAGACTACATGTCGCCTATGTGACGTCACCCTATAAAGTTTTCACCAACCTCAACAATTTTGTCCTCTCCCTGAAAGAAGGCGGTGAAGTGCACCAAAGACACAGCCATGTTTAGCGGGATCCGTGAGCTAGTGTCCGTGTGCGAGTGGTGTTGACGTTTCAAACGCGTCGAGAGTTGTAGTCCACAAAGTGCTCTCACATAAAGTCTAACTGTATCAAACTTCTACCCGCTAAATTCTAGCATTCTTTACACGAAAAGTTATATAAAAAATTCACAGACAACATAATTATGTTCACATTCATGGCAAAATTCAAACGGGACCAGAAAATAATTATTTTCTCCCATTCACTTGCATTGACGATTTTTCAACCAAGAGGTCCAGGGGGATTAGCGGAAGGGGCGGGACTTACCAGCTCAATTGTCTAATCTCTCTCTCAGCATATGAGCAGTGCAAAGGCTTTTCAGTGCATTCAGTCTCATGTCTCTTATACGCGTCCATTCTGGATATTACGCCACTTTAACACTCATAGATAACAACAAATTTCATCCTCTCTTGGAACGAAAGTGGCTAACTTCTGTCAACCTCATCTACAAGCAAGTACAAAAATAAAGCAATTGAATTTGAATTGATATCGATTCTGGAATAAAAAAAATAAAAAAAGATTTTAGAATCTACACGATAGCTAGGTAATCGATTTTTCTCTCCAAGCCCTAATATATATGTAAATGTGTGTTTTAAGAGTTTTGGTTTATAGAGAAGTGGACATTGTATTACATGTTGATTGGCTAAATCAAATGATCCAATCAAACTTTTATATATATTGTCATCAACCCATCTGTCTTGCTTATAAACTTTTCAATTAATAATTAATTTCTTCCACTGCAGGGTAGAAGACTCCAGCCCAGGACGTTGACTAGTTCAGGCCCCGTTTTTGAAGGAAAATACAGTTCTGGGAGAAAAACAACATTAAGGGACTAAATTCTACTGTTTGAAATCCTGCTGTTTTTAAATCATTTATTTTGTCTTTTATACACTCTAATTTTAACATTTTGATACATTTGAACAGGATTGATTTTTATGTTCAGAAAAGTGTTGTTGTATACAAAACAAAATGAAATGTTAACAGAAAAATGTTTACCTATTGAAAAAAATGTTTTTTTTTTTGCTATTTATTTTATGAATTTTGAAATTTAAAGTGTGAAAAGTTGTCAATAAACGGCATTTTTGTGATTAAAAACAGTGTCTTCATTTTACAGTACACAAAATTAATGCAGTAATCCCTATTACAGTAGTAAAATATGTGAAGTGATGAAACACAGTACTGTGATTATTACTGTAAAAAAGTTTACAGTATTTTTAAAGTTACTGCAATTAAGTTTACAGTAAGCATACTGTGAAATGAACTACAGCAACTTACTTGCTAATTGCTGCCAGCAAGTTGCTGTAAATTTCACAGTATTCTTTTTACAGTGTAGTGCTAGTTAATTCCTCTAGTTCATCATTAACACTTCAGCTTCTATTAACTAATATGGAAACAAGCTTACCACTGTAAAAGGGACGTATTTCTGCATGTACTGTGTTTAATACAGAATAGCAAGTGACATGATTTAATCTTAAAGCTGCCGTCGGCAAGTCTGGCAGATTGAGTGGACTTAGCCAAAATTTTGAATGTTTACAACTCTCATGCCCCTCCCCACTACCAACGAGCACCCGCCCATCGTCAGTGAGTGTGTACCTGATTTTCTGTGAACGCGTCCGTCTCTTCAGCATCGATCAACACCATGGACTCGGAGGTAGGCTGGCCTGGCTAATCTATCCATAGATAGCTATAACCGAGGAATTGGAAGCTTGTTATTAGATTTTCTCTCCGCCATCACGCTTCGTACAATCTTCAGGCGAACTTCAGGCGTGTGCATGTGATATTGTAACGTGCGCGTCTGCGCGAGGGAGAGGGGATCTGTGGCGTGTGCACGACCTGTGATTGACAGTCAGATCTCACACCCCCCTGCGCTGATTGGACCCGATGAGCCGGGAGCGGTGGATTTTTGCAAAACAAATAACACGCTCCAGGTGGAGTTAGAAGCTCGGCTTGTTTTCTAAAACCAGCTTATTTATGTTGTTCTGTCGGATTATAGTGTCAATTTTACTGAATTTGATCCAAAAAATTTTGCCGACGGCAGCTTTAAGATTCATCCGTGGAAAGAAGGAAAAAGAAGAGGAACTACTGTATAATTACCGAAAGTTACACTGTAAATTCATTTTAATCACACAGTACTTTGTAGGCTGTGATCTAAAGCAGTACCGAAGAGAAACCAGTCTTATTAATCATCTTGTGTATTTCTGAAAGATGAGACGAGCAAATGACAGTCACACCCTGTTCAACTATCTGGAACACAGTTTCATCTTCAACAGGCTCTATGCACGATCGCTTCCACGTTTTGTCTCAGCCCGCCCAGTTACATCCGGTGCTGCGTCGGAAGCCATTTTTGCATTAGGTGGTGATAATGGCGAATTACACTCGCTGTTTACAAGAACTTCCAGCGGTTAACGTGAATGATGTTAACAATATTGTGAGGCAGTTAACTGTCACACATACAGTATGAGTAAGAAAGAGAAGTTCTTTAAATTATAAATTTCAAGCTACATCCACAACTTTGAGGGTGAGTATTCTCTCATATCGCACGAAATCCGACTAGCGAATCAGTTTCTAAAATCGTTGTCTCCGTTTCTGAGAAAATTAATTTAAGTTTTGCCGCTATACACTTTGCTATAGAATGCGCTATGCGGAAGTAAAGACGCCGGCTGAGATCCTACCGGAAATACGTCAGCAGCGTTCGTGCATAGAGCCTATAACAAACTATTCCTGTAAATCACATGATTCTCAGGGCGAAACTGGTTCTCCTTCTGTTAAGCTACTGTAAAGAGAGCTTGTTTATCATGTCAATCATTAAAAATAGAATGTTGAAGAACCGGGAAAACATGGTTTCCCAATGACATCACAGTTTTCTAAGCAATAGCCCACTTTACTGAACACATCTGTCAGCTTTTGTTTAGTTTTTAATCAAAGAAGTCATTGTCATCACTTGATAAATAGAAATATTAACAAATATATATTTGTTTTATTCCAACTCCTTTATTCACAGGTAAATGGGGAAAACAAGAGTTTGCCATAAACCTTTAATGAGCATTTTGTAGAACCAATATTGCAATGTGTTGGACAACTTATCATCCTGTTAGCAAATATATAAAGAAATGATGAACAACTAACTATTCCTTTCAATAGTATATCCCTCAGACGCGGGCAATACAGCCATACAGTGTTACACTATGTGTCAAATACATGGGATTTTCTCTTCACCTCGTAAGGTGGCTTATAAAAGTCATATTAAGTCATATAATTAGTCATAAATAATTCCTGCATGTAGTAAACAGGAGCATAGAAAGTAAGTTTCAGACATTTTTGCCAGAGGAAGGCAGAAGAATTTTCTTTGGATTAAGTGTTAAAAGTTGTTAATGCTATAGGCTACTTAGAGGAAATAGTGGCAGATATTTGCGCCTCAGTGTATTGCAGTACATTTTAAAACAGTATGCTATAATAACAACATAACAGTGCATATGATTTAATTGATTAAAATCATCAAATGTTATTGTTATAAAGTGTTTTAGGGTTAGGGTCATTTTCTTCTCACTGACATTGGTGTAATGTTGTGATATCACCACATGATGGTGTGGGCAGTGTCCCTAAATGTGTCCAACATGTCTAAGATTTACAAATTTGAGTATCATTGTGTCAAGAGGCAAAAATGTAATGTCCTCACATGAGGACGCAGGGTCTCAGGAG
This sequence comes from Abramis brama, assembly GCF_963993115.1. Lineage (NCBI taxonomy): Eukaryota > Metazoa > Chordata > Actinopteri > Cypriniformes > Leuciscidae > Abramis > Abramis brama. The sequence goes on from NC_139982.1 coordinate 33,642,201, forward strand.
GATAATCTGAGAGTCTTGATCATTTTTATCAGTATTATCTGTGTGTTCAAATAGTAAGTCATGACTTGAAGAATCATTTGGTTTTGGCACATGGTCAGCTTCAGTTGACTGTATTGCTGTAGATTCATCTGGCCAGGTTTGTGAGGGCCTTGCTTCAGTTTCAGTGTTCTGGAGATCCTGCTCATCACTCACGGTGTGTTCAGTTTGCTGATTTGTCTGAGGATTGTCTGGTTCACTGTAGTTTCTACGTTTTGAAGGCTTTGGACCATCTTCCTGTGACCAAGTGTTTGCTCTTTTTATTTGTTTCTCTGGTCTTTCTAACTCATTGACCTCAAAGACAGTGTCCTCTGTACTTCCTGAACCTGAAAAAGAAACATGAATAACACAAGAACATACAGCATGTGTAATGCTCTTCATTAGTTCTGTATGACGTTTGTGTGTTGAAGCCCTGACACGACTCTTGTCTTCAATGGGACGCATGTAAAGTCACAAACTTGTTAAAACAGCGTTTTTTTGTGATGTAAAAGTGAAACAAAAATAAATTATAGCAGAACACCATTAAAGTGCCCCTGTTATACTTTTGGGGATATTACACTTCACGTAGTGTGTTATATAGCTGATTGTGAATGTAAAAGGTTTACAAAGTTTCACAGATCAAATTCACAGAGTTTTTGTCTCCTTAAAGAAAGAAGCGATTCTGAATTGAAACGAGTCGTCAGTGTCTTTCTGTATCTCTGTCCATCTGAAGCTTTTCATTTTACGCCTCTCTTTTCCCCAACAGGGCTATAACGTGTCTAGTGTGGGATAGTCTCAGTTTTCTGATCAAACATGTTCTATTGAACGGATTCTAAAAGGTTTGTCCCACCCCTCTCCAGTCGGTTTGGGCATTAGTGTTCAGATTGAGGGGTGTACATGGAGCAGTTTTATTTGGATTAGACTTGTAAACCACTCCATGTAAACGCACCTAATGTTACGATTTCATCCTCAGTTTAGAAACCCCATGCATTTACTAGGTTTGAACATTTAGATATTAACTCACATTTCTTGTACAAAAGAAGGTATGCTTCATTACTGACTAAGTGTTTGTCCGGATCACACTTCAAATCACGCATCTGAAAAAAATGAGGAGAGACCATACAGTAAAGGGGTGAAACAAAAAAATCCATATCACAAAACTTCATTAATATCTCAGCCATAAAGCACATTAACACATGTAAATGTATTTCTCAATGCAAACATCTGCACAAAAACTAATTCAGTTTGACTGCTAAGAACATTATAATTGATAAAAGCCCTGTCAGGTTATACTATATCTATCAGTAAAAACATGAAATTACCAGATACTACTGAAAAAAGGGAAAACACATTAAACTGATTTTTTGTTTGTTTTTTTTGACTAAACCAATGTAAAGACAGTTCACCTTGTGTACTTTGGAGTCATTAAACTGATACCATTGGTTGTCAGCATCTTTGATTTGAGCGTAATAGTGTCCCCCAATGAGAGAGCCAGAATGGTTGGCTATAGCATACAGATCATATGTGTGCTCTACACAAGCTTCATCCTGAAAACACAGATAAGACAACACTGTTTCACTTATTCACTACAGAAAGAACTAGTTAACCCAAAGATGAGAATAGTTTTCAATGATCCAGTTCATGAATCATTTTTCAGCTCTGCCTCAATGTTTACAGTTTAACATGTTTACAGTTTAAAGTACAGTTTAAAGTACAGTTTACAGTACAGTTTTACAGTTTAAAATGTTGCCTTTGGCTTGCTCAGTTGGGGATATTTTGGGGATATTTAATTTTATTCTATCAATCAATAAATTCCACTAGAAACAAACTTTGTTGTATTATTTTATTATACTGTGAAGCTGCTTTGATACAATCTGTATTGTGAAAAGCGCTATACAAATATACTTGATTTGATTTGATTTGATTTAACAACTCAATGAAGTAGAAGCTTTTCAATGAATAATGACTAAAAATATGTCTGGTCACACTTTATATTGTTTTAATTACTGTGTACTTTTATAAAAAATGATGTACTTATTGTGTTCATACTGTTTTTGCAAATCACTTTTACTGCTATTGGGGTGCATACAGGTAAGTTTAGGGACCAGTGTGGTTAAAAGTGTAATTATAAAAGTAATTACAGAATTTAATTACAGCTAATTAACTACACTATACAAATATGAATACACACAATAAGTGATTCATTTTAATGTTAGTGTGTAGTAGTTAAAGACACTTAAAGTCCCTGTAAAGTCAAAATTAAGTATGTGTTCTGAGTTTGTCACAACACAGAAAAATGTGTTATTAGCCACCCAGCCAAATTTGAATGATAAAAAAGCCGGCAAGTAAATAAAATAAGCTATCAAAATCTTGAAAATATGAGCGGTAGTCTCTTCTCTCAAATGCTGGGGGCGAGTCCGCTGGCTGCACTGAAACCACACCCACTCGCGGGAAAGTTGACTCGCAGGCACGCACTGCCGATGATGGCACCAGTTGTCGTTGCGACAGGAGGATGAAGGCCGAGGCGGGAGATTCTCGGTTCGGCCCCATTCACCAGTCGCATCGCATGATCGCATCCAGGTAATACGCATTTTCGTGACGAAGGCATAGATAGCTTGACAGTAACACGCGATTGAGCGGCGAACTGATGCGAATGTGCTCTAGTTATATTGGGAGGGGCCAGGAGCTCAGGGGCTTCAGTGCGTCATCGAGCCCCCGTTTTAGCCCCACCCAAAAAATCCTGAACACAGCAATGGTGAAAAACTGTTTAACGGTCTAACTCCACAATTCAGTACTTCACAGTTCACAGTCTTTGTAATGTGTCCTAGCAATACATTTCTTACATTTAGATTTTTTTTTATTTTTATTGAATTGCCTTTAAAGAACTTTAATATAAAGTGGGACCATCATGACCTCAGAAGACTTGGATTATACTATTCAAATCATGGACTATGGTTATAAAACGTATATGATTTTTTGCTGTTGTTGTTTGTTGCATGAAGATTCTTCAAAATATGTTATTCTATGTTCTACTGAAGTCAGTGTTTTTCATGAATTTAATTTAAATGGCAGGGTTAAATGGCATTTAATTTAAATGGCAGAAGTGCTCAAAATACGAAGTTCAAGCATTGTTCAGAGTAGCATAAGCCCGATAAGTGAGGATTAAAGGAATATATATATATACTAGGGATGTCCCGATCCGATCACGTGATCGGAAATCGGGCCCGATCACGAACGTTACCTCCCGATCAGGACTCGGATATACATGTATATATATTCTCATTATTATTTAACACATCTATAGTTATGCGGTGGCACAGATTTACGCCGGTTTCACACTGCACGCGTTAGCAGAGCATAAGCAGCGCAGGAGCAGTGCATATGGTGAGCAGGAGCAGGACACGCGCGTTTTGCTTTCACACTGGCAGCGTTTGTCACGCGCGGCTGAACCAAGGGTTGTGTACAGACAGAGTAGCCTACTCTATAATGGATAAGTTGGCATTGCTTTATTTCGTTTTCAGATACATTTAAGAGAAAATACTTGTCAAGAAGCTTATTTTATTAATAATTTCATAAATATAACTTTTGGTTCATCTTTGTTTTTATTGTTCTGGCAACAAGTTTGTTTTTGGACATATGTTTTCTTTTTAAATTGATGTTGGTCATTTGATCGACTGTTTAAAACACAATAGATAACATCAATGCACTTTTTGGATAAAACTGCGGTGTATTTTGGCCATGATCAATGCATATCACTTTAATTCAGCGTAAGCGGCGCAGCAAAAATAGACTCTGCGATCGCGGCACTGCTGCTCCTGCTCTACGCGCTGCCGCGCCGCCTCTGCGTGCGGTGTGAATGCTCTAATCTGTTAACATGGGCGCCGAAAAAAATACGCGCTGCACGCTCTGCTAACGCGTGCAGTGTGAAACCGACGAGTGCAGTTCCTAAAAGCACATTACTGGCTTTGCAAACACTGTGGCACTTTTATTTTTTATTTGTTTACATGCCTGCTGGGTATTTTAAGTTGAGGTGCTATTTGTTTATATATTAGACGTTTTTTATATGTACTGTTGCACTAAAGTCCAAAAGTGAAGAATTTATGTTATTTATTACTTGATTGTTCAAGCTACCTCACAGAAGTGCTCTGTTTGTTAACAGAGTTGTTGAATGTTAAAATAAGGTGAATTAAATAAAAAATAAGGAACATCCTGGATCTGTTTTTTGCTCTTCTTTATTCTTTTTTTATGTATTATAGAAGTATCGGATCGCGACTCGGTATCGGTAGATACTCAAAATCAAATGACTCGGACTCGGACTCGAGGGCAAAAAAACCTGATCGGGACATCCCTAATATATACACACACACACACACACACATATATATATATATATATATATATATATATATATATATATATATACACACACACACACACACACACACACACACATACATATATATATATATATATATATATATATATATATATATATATATATATATATATATATATATAAAAAATATTTATTTTTTATTTTATTTTTTATAAGGGTTAAGTGCTCATGGAAGAGATGGGTTTTCAGCTGTCTTTTGAATGTTGTCAGGGATTCTGCATCCCGGATGAGGGTGGGGAGAGCGTTCCACCAGCACGGAACTGTGAATGAGAATGTTCTGGAAAGTGATTTTGTGGCTCTCTGTGATGGAACAACAAGACGTCGCTCGTTGACCGATCGTAGGCTTCTGGTAGGGGTGTAGACTAGACTCTGTGATAGATCTGTAAGCAAGCGTCAATGCCTTGAACTTGATGCGAGCAGCGAGAGGTAGCCAGTGCAGAGAGATGAACAGAGGAGTGACATGTGGAAGACGAGACGAGCTGCAGCGTTCTGGATCATCTGTAGAGGTTTAGTTGCACATGATGGAAGTCCAGCCAGAAGAGCATTGCAGTAGTCAAGCCTAGAAATGACCAGGGCCTGGACGAGGAGTTGTGTTGCATGCTCAGTTAGGAAAGGCCTGATCTTCCTGATGTTGTGCAGTGCAAACCTGCATGATCGAGCTGTCTTTGAAATGTGATCTGTGAAGGTCAGCTGGTCATCAAATGTTACTCCAAGATTTCTGATTGACCTTGATGAGGTGATTGATGCTGGATCTAGCTGGACAGTGAAGTCGTGCTGTAGTGACGGATTGGCAGGGAGGACGAGAAGCTCAGTCTTTGCCAGGTTGAGCTGCAGGTGATGTTGAGGTGATGCACAGTGATGTGGTGTAGATGAAGAAGAGCAAGGGTCCAAGAACTGAACCCTGAGGAACCCCTGTGGTCAGCTGATGTGCTCTGGATACCTCGCCTCTCCATGCGACCCTGAAGGACCTACCTGTGAGATAGGACTCAAACCAGTGGAGAGGAGTACCTGTGATGCCCAGTGATGAGAGGCTGGACAGAAGGATCTGATGATTCACAGTGTTGAAGGCTGCAGACAGATCCAGGAGAATGAGGACTGAAGATTTGGAAGCAGCTTTTGCGATCCGTAGGGCTTCAGTGACCGACAGCAATGCAGTCTCAGTTGAATGCCCTTTCTTGAAGCCGGATTGGTTGACATCCAGCTGGTTGTTCAGAGACAGGAAGGATGTTACTTGGTTGAAAGCAGCTCTTTCAAGTGTCTTCGCAATGAATGGTAGGAGAGGGATAGGTCTGTAATTCTCTTAAAGTGATGTGTTTAGTGTTGGCTTTTTAAGCAGTGGAGTAACCCGAGCCTGCTGGAGTGCTGTCGGGAAAGTGCCAGTCTGGAGGGATGAGTTGATGATGTGTGTGAGTGCTGGGAGAAGTGTGGGAGATATGGCTTGTAGGAGGTGTGAGGGGATGGGGTCTAGAGGACAGGTGTCACAGTGTTTGGTTTGTGTTCCCTGGGTAACCACTAGATGTCCTCCTTCCCCACGGTGTCTGGCACTTTCTGAACTACATTCCCCACAATTCTTGTCTCATCATTGCACTCAGCTGTCCCTTATCACTGATCATTGCACTCAGCCAATTCCCCATTATCATATCATTATATACACCGTTTCCCTGTGTATATAACCCTGTCTGTTTTAGTGTGTGTTACGGAGTCCTTGTAATTATCACGCCACTTCCGAGTTCTGTCCTTGCCTGTTTTTCGTGTGTCTTTTTTAAGTTGAATTGCTATCTTGGTTTTGACCCCTGCATGGACTGTTTCTGAGTAACGGATTACCCTCATTAAAGATACATATTGCAATTGGATCTTCTCTCTGTTTCCTATGTGTGGATCTTGACAACAGGTGGTAGGATGACTGGTCCTGTATTTGACACATAAAAGTCTTGTTCCGTATACGGAACGCACTTTGTTCCGTATTTTTGAGAATTCAGTGCAAATCCATGACAGACACATTATAGCTTCTAATATAGCCTATGTCAAACAGACTATGAACGAAGACATTTGTAGGCTATGACAAGAAAAAAAAAAAACCCAACGGTGCGGTAGATACTAATTTGTCCCCCTGTTTGTCTATGATCAGCGTAGCGTTTTTAACATCTTGGAACATCATCAGAGAATGCCCTTTTAATTGGTCGTTTCAGTCATTGTGAGTCACGTATCGTAGCAACGATGACGACAAGTGACAACAGCGGGATGATAGCCTTTATATTTCACATTTCTGTGGTTCAGTCTTGTATATTGATTAGGCCTACTTGGCTATTCTATAAATATATAGGCCTAATAAGTTGTATTATAATATGCTATAATGTATGAAATATATTTAGCATATATAAATGTATCAATTAGTTTTCACAATATTCACCAGAAGTCATCATTTCAGGGGTTATTTTTCAAAATTTTCTTCCGTGGGGACCAGGCACGGCGTTAGTTTTCGGCGCACCCAAAACTTAAAAAAAATTTAAAAATTAAAAAAAAGCTCATAATTTGTACTAAAATAGTCTAAATGTTTAGTTTTAAAAACAATTTTAAAAAGCTGGCTATGTCTATTTTGATGTTTCTGCGCAAGTTCAGCAGACAGTGGTTCGGGTTTGTTCCGATCAGAGCTCGTGAGCGGAGAGCGCATTTCTGAATATTGCTCCGCTCGCTCATTCCGTAGGGTCGCTCGCTCAACCCAGAATGTGGAATAAGGGCTGCCTCCGACTAATTTTTTTTCCCCTAGTCGACTAGCAGTTGTTCATTTAAGCCATTCGTGGACAAATCGCCCCTTTATATTAATTTAATTACTTAAATAGGCTGGTACAGGATAATAAGCGTTATGACCGCACGCATAAAGCTTGCCACAAAGAACCGGTTAAAGTAATGATTATGATTGTGTCTAAATTAGCAAGGAGACATTTAATTATTTATTAATAAACTGGTGTTTTCTGTGTCGCTGCAAAGATGAAGTTGACGATGCTCGCCATGAACGCCAGAGAGAAATGCACATATTATATGGATAATCAGAGAGTAGCCTATTTCTTTTGGTTTTGAATATTTTCGTTTACAAGTAGACATTTCAAGCTTTCTGTAATATATAGCCTATATTTCTCAAATCTGTGAGGCACAAGCTGAGTTTCGGCGCCCTCCAGTTCACGTGCAATGCAAGTGATCGTGTTGGCGCCTTATTACATTGTCTGATATTGGCTTCTTATTTATTAAATACAGGCAATTGGTTGATAAAACATTGATCAAAATTAAGATACAATTTAAACAAAACGAAAATCTTTTAAAAAGAGTTTTCTACAAAACAAAACTTAATGAAGTCGTCAAAATCATGTTTTACCAAAAACAGCGCCGTTAGGAGGGCGCCAGAGCCTCTGCCTCTCAGCACCTCTGCCTCGCGAGTGGATGATAGCCCTGAAGACGCCTAGCAATGATATACCTTTAGTGGTAGTATACCTTTAGTTAAGTTATACCTTAACCCCTTAGCTGTCACCCCCCTTTTTGAGAATGGACATTAAAATGCACTATTCAAGCTTAAATGGTTGTAATTCAAGAATGCTTTGGAGTACAGACCTAAGTTTGGTCTTGTTTTAAAGGTAAAAAATAGCAGATTATTTTGAAGTGAAAGCACTTCAAAAAATTAAAGTATGAAAAAGTTATGGAAGTTTAAATTTACATTAAATCAAATATAATTTATTTAATATTTTTATTTTATTTAAAATATATATTTTACAAAATATGTTTTACAAAAAAATTACTATAAAATCAAAGCCATATATCTAACCAAGTTGTGTTCCAAATTTGAAGTTGATATCACAAAAAATGAAGTTCCCATGAGATTTTGTTTAGGCGTATTACCAAAAATAGCCACCGGGTGTCATTGAATTCCATTGAATTTTACTGTATGCATTCTACCATAACAAATTAATAAATTTCTGTCCAAATATCACTTCTGTCACAAAATTTGGAACCTTGAGACTCAGACCTTTCTGACAATATGTGTTTTGTCAAGATTAGAAAATATTTTGATCATAAATTATGAAACATAATGATGCCCAAAAGGGGAGGAGCCTAATAAAATAATTTAGAGTACCGTTTCTATGGTAACACAATGTCCAATTTCAAAACAGTTTTCACAGGATGAATTCTGAGATCGTAAGCTTTCAAATGATACCTAATTTATGATAACTAATAAAATATGTAATATAATAAAAAAAAGCGATAAAAAAATATAATACAATATTTTTAGAGGATAATATATATATTATACTTTTCAGAACATAATATTATTTTATAATTTTTTATTGACAAATACTAGATTATATATTTTCTAATGAAATTTTAGCATAAAAACCAACATATCAATTATTAAAAGTATGTGCATCAACTTTTTGTGACGAAGTCAGAACTCCTGTTATTATGTAGATTTTTTGAGGTGCACTCTTGTCATAAATTCATCTATTACTGTTCCTACATAATTTATAAGAAAAAAAAACAGTCCTAAATATCTATTTAGGAGCCTTAGAACTTTCCAACGATATATAGTTTGTCATAATTAGATTAGGATTAAATAGTAATATAGGGAAGTAAAGTTAGGCGTCCCGTATACGGGACGGTGACAGTTAAGAGTCTTCGTAGCGCGCTAAGAGACAATGTTATCGGGAAACGCAGCCCAGGTATGATGCGTATGATGCGAAATGGAGATTCCAAAGCGCTCTTCTTTGGTCAGAACCATGGAGAGCGATCGCGAATAGGTCCGTCCTATGCACCGAAACTTTTAACAATGCAACAAAATATTTAAAGAGCATCAAGCTACTAAAATCTATATTATGTATACGCACAGATAATATAACATTAGGCTTTATTAGTCAATATTTGGTTCAATATTTATTTTATTAGGTTAAACAGTGATTGGATAACATTTTTAATTTAACGTTTTTAATTTAAGGCCTACCCACGATTGGTCTGGTCTGGTCTGGTCTGGGCCCAGTACCTGTGAGTACCTGTGGTGATTTTCTGTGAAATAATTTCTATTGAACACCTTAAAGGAGACATATCATGCTTTTAAATCGATCCTTTTTACATATAAATCATACATTTGTAGTCTATATAAAGCGGAACTGCAATGCTTGGGTCTGAATTCCTCATTATTATAGCTCCACAGGCCCCTTTTCTACCCCTTTTCTGATGTGCGTCTGAGAGCAACTCGTTTTGGTGCGGTCTCTTTAAATACAATTGAGACACTTCATACCCCGCCCCCTCTCCAGTTTGCAGAGGTTCAACTCCACCCCGTTCGGACATTTTTGTAGTTTGATAGCAGAGATACGATTATCTAGTGGCACAGAAACTTTTTATTCACACGTTATTAACAAAATGTCAACAACGGAAGACTTGTCCAGCCAGCCTTACATGTTCGAGCCAGAGTCGGAGCCGGAGCGAGATGAAAATGAAGACGACGAACCTGTAGAACAACGTCTTCATATGGATGTATCGCAATGGTGTGTTACTGTATTTACACATGAAACTTTGGTCTTCCGACCTTTTACCACCGTGTCGATTTATTTTGACTAATGTGCGAGGGAGAGAGAGCAAGACAGCGTCTAGTTTGGAGACGGTGAAGTCTTGTTTACACTTTCGCCTGGCTCCGAAGAGAGAGAGAGAGAGTGCGCGCGACCGGGTCTCTCTCTCTCTGCTCACAAGCGCGGCAGTTCATCTACATTAGACGGTGTAATGAAGCGTGTGGATTACTACATCCAACAACCGAACATTTTAACTTACCCTCTCGTAACTTCTGCATCCTTTAGCTTGGACTACAAAATTGCAGCGAGAAATTATAATGGTGGATTGCTGGAAGTGTTGGGCCGGAAGTCAATGTCCTTATTTGGCAGTTCCGCTGCAAATACTGTGACGTAATAGTTCACAAAACGTCATAGATAACAGAAAAATCTGAACAGGTTGAAAAATATGACCAAAACAGAATATAAAGATATCAACGAAGCACCTGAAGAGAATAATTTAATCTTTTCTGTACTTCTAAACACTCCAAATATACAACAAAATGCATTTAAGGGCTAAAAAAGTGCATTTGGCATGATATGTCCCCTTTAAATCATAACTGATCTTACTCTGACTGATAACTGGGCAGGAATTTCCACTAGGGACTCATTCTTCACGCAGCACATGGTGTCATAATCCAGTTCAAACCTCTCCAGGTGCAGAACCAGAACTGAAGGAACTTTCTGCAAACTGCAGCTCTAGAAGGAAAGATTATTTTACAAGGTTACATTTATAATATGTATTCTTATATCAGTATCCATCCTAAACCATGGTGAAACATATTCTGTATTGCTGGCATTGTATTTCAAGATCCATTTGAGTAGAATTTACTTCTAAGTTTGTTGCATTTGAAAAGAAGTTACCACACTCACAGTTTCTGTGTCCATCAGCATTTCACAATGTCGACAGCACGCTTGTTGGCCTGCCCCACACATGGTGATTGGTTCAAAATACGAATCAAAACTTCTTTGCTGAAATACAAAATAAAGGTTATTGAAACAATTTTCTTGTTAAACTGTTGAGTTTGCCTGAAGCTAAAAATGACAAAACATGAATTTAAAGGAATATTCCAGGTTTAAGAGCTTCAGACAGCATTTGTTGATAAACGTCATACTGTGACGGGCTCATATGATGGAAGAATCGGGAGCATTTAAATAAAAAATGTGAAGCTTACAATTTTATGAAGGCACATTAATTCTATATAAAATGCATTATTTCAGCTGTAAAGCTGTATAAAATCATGCTACGAATATTATGCTACAAATGCAGTTGACTGAGGTAAACGTCCACTGAACCTGTAATATTTCCCTATAAGTATTGCTCTATCAGAGGTTTAAGTTAATATATTCTCGCTGCAAAGGGATCAGGAATTTATAAATGCTTACCACATCTATATGATCCTCCTGTGACTCCAGAGAAATTGATATAATTAAAACTGTTTGAACTTGCTCCAGAGGTTCATGTGCTTTTGCTGGTATACAAGTGGTGATTTGCGCCATCTTTCCCTGAAATATCTGTACAGTATAAAGATAGATATAGATTTTATAAAATTTATGACCATTTCATGTCTGATTTTATTAAACTCAAAGTTTTCAAGGATTACATGTAACATCAGCCCTATAATATCAAACATGGCAAACTTCAGTGAGAAGAATGTACAACACATTTTAGAAACACACACCTTAGATATCTCAGGATCGACCATGTTAAGTATCTTCTGAAGACATTTTGCAGCATCTTCCTGCTTATGAACTGATGAAATATGAAATGTAAGCATGATTTAAATATGCAAAAAGTGCTAAACACACATTTGAAGTGAAAATGAACAACAACATTTCCAGAAAAGTTGGGACATTTAGTAAAAACCAATCAAATCAATAATATGTGATTTTGTTAATTCTATTTCAACTTTTTATAACTGATAAAACTGAGTCCTGGCATTGTCTTGCTTCCCAGGAAACATGTCATCTTGATGCCATTAAATGTCCCTGTACAATCCCAGTATATTCCTCCACATCAGTGGTACCTTCACAGAAATGCAGGTCACTGATGCTGTTTGCACTGACGCTCCTCAAACCAGGACAGACGTTTGCTTTTGCACCTGTCGCTGATGAAAGTCTAGATGGTTGGTATTTGGCCCGAATCCGGAGTACTCCCCCGTATTCCTGGTTAGGAAAGTAACCAGGCGAGTGTGAGGAGACGGGGTGGTGGAGGGATATCGAGGAACGTAGGTGAGTCGACTGTAGATATATGTATATAGGCCTCCTCTCGTGCTGATTGGATAGGCAATTTGGATGTTCCTCCTGAACGTTGTTAATAATTAAACAATTTTATAATTGTTTGACAATTCTGTTATGATATTTGGTGCTCCTTTTACACTCAATCACAATACCCTCACCTACAGTATTACCAATTCACCTGCTCATTGTGGACTATTTCAAAACAGTTTATCTTGGTAATCATTTCACTTTTATTTTGCCTCTGTCCCCTTTTTGGAGTCTGCCATCAAAATTAAAACTTGTTTATATTTACAAAATACATGAAGCTGTTCAGTGAAAACTTTCTTTGTACTTTTGTAATTTGAATAAAGATTCAAGAGAATTAACAAAACCACAGAAAATGAATTTTATTGCAGTTTACACTTTTTTTCTGAAAATCGGGTTGTATATTTGTTTTGTTTTTGAAATTTGTCAGTAAATCGTATTTTACTTTAACCCTCTGAGGTCTGAGCTGTTTTCTGGGCCCTGGAGGTGTTCTGACATGCTCTGACATTTCTGGTTATTTCTGTTACTTGTGACATTTTCATGGCTAAAGTCTAATTACACTGTATTCAGCACAAACTCTGCTACAATAATATATCAACAGCATGTATGTAAAAGTTTGTAGTTTTGAGATAATGACATTTATGCGTGGTTTGTGAAAATACAAAAAAAAATTCTCACTGAAATAAGGCCATGAAACCCATACTGATTATTTCTTCACAAGACTTTTGAAAATTGTATCACGTAGCCTAGAATATTTGCTCTAAAACAATGTGAAAATCACCCCGACTGCTCATTTAGATAAGACAATATATTGATTTAAAAAATTTACGTGTTTTGTGTGAATAAGCCTTATGCGAGAACTCATTAATATGTAAGCTTTTCACACCTGAGAAAGACAAAGACCCTCCCCTAACGGCCCTATTAGGAGCTATCAGGCCCTATCATTCTGAGCAACCTTGCACAATACTGTAAATGAGGAGATTTAAAAAAGAATGGCTTTTAAATTGTTTGGATTTATTTACAACACAGCATCGTCCAAAGATACACAACAAGTGCCAAAAAGCTCTTATTGAAAACAATTATCCAAAGACAGAGACCTTTGTGCCATTCCTAAAAACATTGTCCATACCTTTCATTTCCAAGGTGTTTGATTTTCACTTTACCATGTTCATGTACAGAGACTCATGTGAATGTTGGAGTCAGCAGGACTCATCAGTGTCATCTGGGCCCTGAAAAAAAAAGTGAACATACTGATATCAAGAGAAAGGCCTGCACGATTTTGGGAATAAATTTTAGATTTTTCTGGTTAAAATTGCTTTTTCAAATTCACAGCACACACACACACACACACACACAAATGTTTCCAACAAGATATAATGAACAGTGAACACCAGGTTTGTTGTGCCTTGTAGGCATAAGCTATGTGCAGTGCTGGATAAAATAATAATAACCTATAACAGTATAAATCTTCCAAAAGATTTCAGTAACAACTAAGCTAGAGAAAAATATATTGATTATCATGTTACTTCAAATGTTTCCATTCGTTATGACGATATGAAATGAGATAATAGTAAAAACATGAAGCTGTTTGCTTTTCAAATGCGATCACGATCCAAAATATGATACATTCAAATGCGATCACGATCCAAAATATGATACATTCAAATGCGATCACGATCCAAAATATGATACATTCAAACGCGATTCGCGCTCAAATATAAAACATTATGGTTACCATATACATATCTACGTTTGAGCAGATATCCACAAACACAGTAACAGTAAACACGGGTCTAAATATTATAATATTCACCATCTAGCAACAGTTCAACTGCAATGTGAAATTTATGCAACAATAGCAAACTAATATGTAAGAATTTCTTACCTTACATCTTTCTTGTCTTCAAATATCGTTCTTCTTCTTCTGATGTAAATCCAATGTAAGCTCAGGCACTCTTTCAAACTCGACGAAAAGTGAAGTGAAGTGTTTTGGTGTTTTGTTGTTGAGGTAACGAGCGCGTTCGATGTGGAGATTTGCATGTGAATATCTTTTGCGCGAGTGGGCGTGGCCAAATTAACTTTAATGAGCAAGCGTTTGAGAAGCTGGACATCTTGTTGGTTTTATACAAATTACTTAAACAGAGAATATTTGTTTTCGTTTTGAACCCGATCATTTAAAAGTACACACTTAAATGTTTATAAAGGTGTATGGCTCATAAATGTGTGACAAGTATTCGCTGAGTTTTGTTTCAGTTTATAGACGTGCTCAAGAAAAAAAAGTTCACCGCGACGGAGAGGCAGAAAGCACACACTGTTTATTTTCTTTATTTTACAAAAGCACAGTGTTTTGATTTGATTGTAAGTGGACACATACAAAAGTAGAAATATCACAGATTCTTTTTTTATATTTCTTTTTTTCCGTATGACCATAAATGACGGAGTAATTTAAGTTTATAGTGCTACAATGTGGAGAAAATCCAGCAAAACGCGCCGGCGCGTTTGTCGACCTCAGAGGGTTAAAAGGAGTCTTATTGTGCCCTTTTATGAGGGGAGGGGAGTGTACTAGAATATGTTTTCATGGTTCATTGTTCAAAAAAGCCATTATTGTTCACATATTTTACATTACAGCTCTTCTCTCCCCAGTCTGGTTGAACGTGTTGTTTTCGATGAAGCCCCTCCTTCCGAAATAATGAATATGCTTTGATTGGTTAGTTGGCCCAGTGTGTAGTGATTGGCAGAGCGCAGCGTGTGATCGAGAAATGTCCCACCCCCCCATAACCGCAAGCTCTAATTATTACGATGGTGTCAATTTCAAACCATTTTGAGCCCGATTCAGACCCTGACAATGTTAATGTAATCAATAATTTTATCCCCAAAATGACATATTTAAGCGTTTTTTCCTTGAAAAAAAGTGTGAATGTAACTCGACACCCTTACCTCATTTAGTATACGCGGTTCTATGAATATGCAAATGAGCCCCACCTCCACTCACTCACAGCAGCTCAGGCCCTGTCCCAAATGGCACACTTCAAATGCACTTTCGGTCTTGTGGACTTACAATGGCTGCCGCGTGCGTGTCCGTTAAGTTCGTGAGACCGTAGGGTGTCCCATTTGTCATTTTAGGTCTCAGAAGGGTGCTATGCGGTCGATTCGCGCACTCGATGCGCACTTTTGCCAAGCCCACACTGATGCGAGGTCTGCAGCAGACTTCTTCCCAACAGTCAAAGTGGCGTTGCGTCACAAAAGTGCGGACTCAGAGGAAGACCACGAGTCCTTAGGGTGCCATTTGGGACAGGGCCTCAGAGACCCACTCGTTGACGATCACACGTTGACCTAATTGGCTACAAGATAGTTTGTGACGTCAGAAATGGACTTTGGGTATTGTTGTATTACAGATTTATTAAATGTTTAATTTAGGTTCCAATACAATATAAACTGAGAAAGGTCTGTACATTGTGTCTTACATTTGAGGCATAGATGATTAGATTTAAAGAAGATTAAGTAAAGCAACCCAGGTGTCTGACATTAACCTTTTGTCCCAAGCTAAGCTATAATAATGTGAAGGTATGGGTGATACTGTCAGGCTGATTGGATTAGCATCTATGCATTTGAACGACACTGTTATGCTGATGAGATCAGGAAACGAGCTGACTCATGTACTTAATTTACATGCTTTGTTCAGAGTGTCTCCACCTCAATGTAAATCCCTCCCCCTTGAAATGTATATAAACTACAATGTCTACTGCCCTAGTTAGACTTGATGACTACAACAACGCACAGCGAGTTCTCAATAAAGAGTAACTTCTGTTGAAAGATATCCCAACGTCTCCTGGTCTCTGCTTTGACGAAGGAAAAGTTTTCAACAGTTTATAACAGTAATCGATCACAAAATCATGGATAATTTTCCTAAGGGGCGGTGAACAGTCTTCCAAAAGTAAGAGCTTACAAAAGCTACAGTAACCACTACAATACTGTAATGTTAGTTATTGTATTGTACCTGCACTGTACTCTCTCTGTCTGCTGTTCTTTATTAAATTTGCAGCGCACAGACAAAAGTTAAGCTTATCATGTTCAGGAACAGTGTTTAAAATATATTTTTACCACTCTAAGTTCGTCAGCCTTTGGACAAACTTTTTCCAGGGTGGAAAAAACAGCGACTACACTCTTCATCTTCTCTAATGCAGCTCATCCTCGCCAACTTTTTTCGCATATTCCATGGGCGGAGATTATTTAAATGAGGAACATTATGACTTGGTAAAGCCCGGAAAAATTGCGTTGTCCAAACCAGCCGGTCGTTGTAGTTCTTGAAAAGAGGAATCTGTTAAATAAAATATCTCCCTTTGGAGTGTACTTTGAGCTTTGTAGCCTTGCAGATCATCTTTTATGCTCACAGCAACATTACTAAAGTTGAACAAGTGAAAGCATAATAGGACTCCTTTAAAAGTAAATCTTAAACCTACCATTGATTTTAAGTTCAGCTGTGATTCCTTCAGTGTTGGAGCTTCTGTTTCCAGACCGTAAACGCTCAAATAATGATTCAATCTCATTATTTATTTTGGAAATGCAGTTATATGATTTATACCTGTAAAACACACTAGTTATAACTTGATTTGTTTTATCAGCTGAAATGACCAATAGAACAATGATAAACTCCTACCCTTCCACAGTCTCTCTGAAGTCCTCTGTCATGAAGAGTATTTGCAGCACTGTGTTCAAGTAGCACGTGGCTCCCTGATTCACCAATCCAGTGTATCCTGGACAATCTAGAGGCATTCATGTTACAATATTACAGTGGAACATGGCAATTAAATAAGTGTGAATAATAGATTAATGCTCATTGCTCACTATAGGGTGGGCAGGTTTCATTGACAGATATTACACAGGAGACACCTTTTGTGTGTTTTTCAGAACGAGTGTGTTGTGCACTGCTTTGCTCTTTCTGTAGCGATGACATCATGTGTATCTGTTCTACCTCTTTTGGGTGAACTATCCCTTTAAGAAATCTCACCAATACAATTTAATGTGAAACATTTAACTTCCCGGTTAAATGTAACCTGGGGCCTGTTTCAGAAAGGAGGTTAAGTGAAAACTCTGAGTATGTTGACCCTGAAATGAGGGAAACTCTGGGTTTTCTGTTTCAGAATGGGAGGTATGTTAAACCCGAGAAAGCAGAGTAAGTCAAGCGACAGAGTAAGTCAGTTACCATGGTGACTTACTCTGTGAATCTAACCGGTTTTCTTTTTTTTCTTATGTAGTAAATGCATTATGATTTAAGAATTTTTTATATTTTGACCGGAAACAACAAGACAAAAAGGCTAAGTAGGAAAAGCATTTTGCAGTGCAGTTCATTCATTCATTGCACATTATTCAATATAACATCGGAGATGCAGAGCACATTAGTAAGGCCACTGTATCAGAGCGGGAAGGAAAGTGTGCCTCACTCTCACGCTCTTTCTGAGAGTTTTTGTGTTGTTTCCTGGACACAAACCCATGAGATCCATCAAAGAGGAGGTTCACAGGACTGCAGGTCAGTGGTGGAGAAATCGGCTTAAACGAGGTAATCTGATAAATGCCGTTCACTTGATAACATCTTGCTAAAAGTAACTGAATAATTAGAATTTCCTTTAGGATTTCCAGTGTGGTTGGATGCATTGATGACACGCATATTCCCATCATCGCACCTCCCGAAAATGAAGCAGATTACTGTATGGAGTGGGAGGATGCCAGATGGAAGGGTAGAGATATATGCCGTAACCTCCACAGCTGTTAAATACACTAATTATTCACAATTTATTTGGTCATTTTTATTTCCTACAAATGCAAAAGCAAAAGTAATTATTTTTCCTGTTGGATTTTAATATTCTTCCAATATTGTGTATCTCCGCTTCATCTGTCAGTGGTGGTTCAGGTCCTCTGCCTTCTTGCTGTTGGCGGAGGAGAACTCGCATGTTAATTTCATTAGCCTTACTAAAAAATGTAACAGGTTGGATTAGAGAGCATTTAATTATGTGAAAGGAGTATTATCCTACATGGAAACATCTGCGGCACATTGAAATAGACACTGAATTATATTTATTTAATATGTCAAATGTTTGTAAATTCATGTACCCTACAGCCATGAACCTTTTATGTTTAACGATTTAACTGATTGAATTATGGTTTTATTGTTAAATTTTAGTTGCTGCCACGTTCTTTTTTTTTTTTTTTTTTGCCTGTGGGATACCATGAAAATGAGTATTAATTCAATAACTTGCCATTTTGCCAGTTTTCACCTCTGATATTATTAGGGCTGGGTACCGAGTTCGATACTTTTTAGGTACCGACCGGATTGCATCAATACTATCGAGTATCGAAAAATGACTTGTTTTTCGGTACCAGATTTCGATACCTAAGGGGTTAACTCGTCAACGTCAGTGCTCAAACAAATACATATGAAATGCACAACGACACGCCTAAAGTCGCTCACGCACATACACGCAAACTCTACACACACGAGACGCGCGGAACTCTACGCGCACATTCTCATATGAGCCGCGAGCACACACACACAAACTCGCACACATACTCAATGAGACGCGAGCACACACACACACAATACCCTAAAGATGTGGAAAAGTCTATCAAAAGTGTGGCTACGCGAAACGAGTGGTTTGTGTGAGAAAACGAACAGTATTTATATCGTTTTTACCTCTACACAACCACGTCTAAAGCCTGTTTTATACTTCTGAGTCAAACTCACGCTTGTAGCTACGTCGTAGGCTGTGTGTAGCGCGCGTACCCTTCGGCGTACCCTGACGTGCACCTCTCCAAAAATGTAACAACGCGTCAACTCTACGCGGACACAAGCGCTGTGATTGGTCTGCTAGGACCGCTCCCTCGGGTTTCACACGCTCCCTCTGCAAGTGTAATTGCGCGTCAACGCGGACAACGACGCAGAAGTATAAATGAAAACCAACGCGTTGCCTACAGCGTAGAGGCTCCGGCGTAGGTCCGGCGCAGAAGTATAAATCAGCCTTAAGTGATCTGTGAGCACGGGCGCTTCCTGCTGTGTGACATGTGAGCGCGTTCTGGCTTAGTCTGCGCAGGCGCCGGAAAGTGTACAAGAGGTAAAAACGATATAAATACTGTTCATTTTCTCACACAAACCGCTCGTTTCGTGTCTTAGGCCATCAATGTGTACTTACGATGGGGAATTGTTTAATTTAGACTCTGTGCATGCTCTTTGATAGCCTGGTTCTACCAGACTCTCGTACATTTCATTTGTATATAGAGTCTGGCCTCGCTCCATTGAGAAACGTTTACTTCCTTGAAGGCGGGTTCTCTGTTAAAGTTCAAAACTATTGGATCTGCCCAGAGTCACTCAGGATCTGCCATAGCCAATCGCTAACGTGTGGTCGTCCGAATGATCAGAGGATTATGTTTAGAATAAGATGTCTGTCTTTTATAAAGTTTATAAAGCGACGAGAATACTTTTTGTGCGCAAAAACAAACAAAAAAAATGACTTTATTCCACTATTCATTTCCTTCTATCTGTTCCTCGAGTCTTGATAAAGCAGCGCGTCTGTATGTTGTACGTCACACGTAGGCTCACTATTGGGCCGACGCTAGTCATGTGTGTGATCACATCAACGTCATCGTTCTCAGCCACTCCCTCTATTCGCTGATTGGTCCTACAAAAAATTTGTTTCTGGAAACCTAAGAATATACAGCAGTCCCAGACGTAGTACTGAAGGAAAATGAAATTGAGCGGAAGTACGTAGGAGGGCGGAGCCAGGCTAGCTCTTTGAGACAGTGACCATAGACCTGCATTATATGACTGACAGACAAGAACGGTTTGACCTAAAAATATCAAAATTGAAACTACTGCGGAAACAAAGACACCTACATCTTGGATGCCCTTGAGGTAAGCTAAAACATACCAAAATTTAATTTCAAAGTGAACTATCCCTTTAATAAAAGTTATTTGCTTTGCACATTGTTCAATTCTTCCTGTCTGACACTGAAATATGGAGAGATTGAATCTGTAACACCTGCACACTAAATCTATGTAGCCCTATGTTGTACATATGAACAAACAAAACTCAATAGGCTAACTGTTATTTGATAAATATGACTAAATAAATAAATAATAGGCTACAATAATATTGAAATAAATAATACTATAATATTATAGTAGGCCTAAAAAAGTTAATATTTTCAAAATTCTATGCTCATTGAGACAAAAAGCTTAAGTTAATTAATGAAATTTAAGGTGTTTTTAACATGTTGCAACCGTCCCTGGATTGGGGTCAGTTGCAAATATCTGACTTCTTCCATTCAAATAAATAGGCTACTGTCTGTGAACGATATGTCATCTGTAATCATCTTCAAATGGTATGAGTAATTAGCAGACAGATTCAAGTTTAATATATACAATTTTGGTTGGTCTAGTCCAGATAGTCTCTGAGTAACTGAGAGAAACGCAAAAAGTGTTGCGACTGTCCCCGGTCTCCCCCTCGTCTCATACCTCCTCCTCCAGGCATCAAGAGCACGACGACCAGGACCGACAGGTGTTCAATGTTGCACGATCCAAATGTTTGATGGTCTTCAAGCTCATATTGACCGAAAATGATCCTCAGTTTATTTGAGTCTGACAAGAAAATAAAACAAAGATTATACAAAGATTAAAATGATGATGATACAATGTTGGCCTTTTCCAGTAGAATGCCATTAAATGCAAAGATTATGAAAGATCCCGTCAACCTACCGCTTACTCCGGGAAACAAACTTAATGCTTTTCCCCTCAGCTTTCCAATGGTGAACTTTTTAAACTCTTCACATGATGACGCCACAGATAATACTTCAATCACATTTTTATTAATCCTGACGCGGACCTGAAAAGCCATTTTGTTTCTGTTTAAGCAAATACGTTCCCTTTCGAGGGAACTCAAACTGCGTCGATAAGACACTTTGGGGAACGCCCTTAGCGTAGCGGCTCTGAACATAGACAGTAAAAGGCTCTGAAGCACGAATGAAACTTCTTCTTCTTCTTCTTCTTCATTTGGTGTTTTATGGCGGTTGGCAAACAAACTTTCGGTGCATTACCGCCACCAACTGGACTGGAGTGTGAAGCACTAAAAACAATAATCAACTAAAAAAAAAAAAAAAAAAAAAAATTAACCCCTATACTTCAAATTCTCCAATCTACTCCTATTGCTTTGAGATACTTCATTATCGCACTATATATTTTTACTTGTTCTACTTGCTTTCCCAATAGACTTTCCATACTGAATACTACCACACCCAATTTTCTTACTATCCTCTTAAGTACTAACCTTTCTTTTCCATATTTTAAACATTTTATTAAAACATGTTCTATTGTTTCTGCCTGATCACAATAATTACATTTTCCCGTATCATGTTTTCCTATCTTAAACAAGGAATGATTTAATCGTGTGTGCCCTATTCTAATACGAGAAACAATCGTATCCTCTTTCCTATTCCTATACACTTACGAGGCTTGTGATTGCAGCAAACAAATCAGAACATATCTCGGTTTTACGTCCTCTACCCACTGGAGTGCAACCATCATGGCAACTAATTCTGCTGAAAATACAGAGATATGGTCAGTTATGACCACAACATATTTTTAGAGCTTGATTTTGTATTGCTTCAATCTTTTTGAGTGTAGTCTCGTTTGCAAAACCGTAAATTATACTTCCATAATCTAAACTTGATCTAATTAAAGTATTATATATTCTTTTCAACGATTATCTACAAGCTCCCCATTCCACCCCTGTTAAACATCTTAATATATTTACTCCTTTTTTACATTTCTTAATCAGATTTTTAGCATGTATAGCAAAAGTCATCCTGGAATCCATCCATACACCGAGATATTTGACTACTGGCACTTGCTCCAATTCCTGCTTATATAACTTTACCTTAACCTCTGGTATTTTTTTCCTTTTAGTAAAACATATAACCTGAGTTTTTGCCACAGATAATCTAAAGCTCCAATTATTTGCCCACCCCTCCACTTCATCTACTGCTTTTTGAATACTTTGTGTTACACGTGCAATATTACGTCCTCTTTTCCAAATTGCCCCGTCATCCGCAAATAATGCTCTTCCTACATCACCTTTTAAATTACAAAAAACATAATTTATCATAATATTAAACGAATGAAACTAAAGGCAGAGAATGTCTAATATGGCGAGAAGTTTCACTCTCACTACACTTCCGGCTTCTGAACTGGTTGCAGTTCCACTCTGGCTCCACATGAGGGCGCTCACAGGACGAGTGCAGAATGAATGGAGGTCTATGGCGCTATACCAATAAAAATCCACTTTTCTCAGGATATAATTTTTTGTCTAGTAATTTGAATGTTGTATTCGAAAGGAGATGCAAAGAAATTACACATTGCTGGGTGTTAGATTTTTTAGAGTCACTTATTTGCTTTAAAAAGTCTTTTAAAGTGTCAATGACGTCATACACATCGTACGACCAGAGATACTGCTTTACGGCAATCCTTCAGTCGCTCTGGTGCTTTCAGCTCTGCACTTTCTTTTCTCTCGAGGCATCGACAACACAGCTGACACAGGTAAACACGTGCTAGAAGAGTTTTTGTTTTGTTTGTTTCTGGTCCCGCTTCGGATGCCACCAAGCGGTATCCCATTCATTCTGCACTCATGGCGAGCGCCCCCAGTGGAGCTCTGGTGGAACTACAACCAACATTCAGTACAATAGAGCTTAAAGGAGAACTCCGGTCAATTTTAACATTGAGCTCATTTTTTTGTACATTTGGAGTGCTGTCAATACAGAGAACAACGATAAAAATCGGTGTTGCCTACACCGTGTTATCCTCTTTTTAAAATTTGCACCCTGTTGACTTCAATGGGGCAAGTACTAAACCTGCTTTTAGCCTCTTAACATCCTTCATGTGTCATTACAAGTGCACAGGTCATGTGAGTGATTCCTTCGGAGTGAACACGAGTGAATCTGACTGCAGTAGATGTGAAAGATATGAATAAAAATGATGTTATTTAAGCCAGCGCAAATACCTGTTTACATCCTGTTTTCAGTCAAAGTCCATAGTAATCGATTGTCAAGTTCACGCGCATAGGTTTAGTTACCTATGATCACGCGCGTGAACTCGACAATCGACTACTGTGTATTACTTTTTGTTATCTTACCTACTATACCATCTCTATAATATTGCTTCTCTCTGTTATTAGTTATAACTAACGTTAACCCTTAAACACAGGGCTCGTCAAGTTCGGTCCTGGAGGGCCGGTGTCCTTCAGAGTTTAGCTCCGACCTCATGACCGCCAGGAACAAGTTTGATGACCCCTGCTTAAACATGTCAGATTAAAAAAATAATAATCATTATTAACTTACCTGAGACGAGGAGTGAGCGCTTGGCTTTGGCAGCTGATTCGCCATCTTCTTCTTCTTCTTCTTCTTCTTCTTCTTCAGTAAATTTTATTGGCAGCTGATCCGCCATTTCGGCGCCAGTGGTTTAAAACGTTGGTGGGGCGCATGCGCACTTCATTGAATCGATTCATCTTCCCTCGGATAGTAATGCCTGTGACCTTGATGACGTATTTTGACAGTCGTTTCGCACACCGCACTTCGTGGTCGTAATTCGCATGTCGTGTGTGTATCAGAGCTGTTGTGAAAACAAGCGCTGTGTCTGTAAACTGTCACAGTCATACATTTTAGAGTTGTACTCTAAAAAACACAGCGCGTGTCTGTAAACTGTCGTGGCCGTAGATTTTGGAATCCAACTCTGACAAAAAAACAGAATTACATACAATAGTTTTAAATTACGCACGAGTATATTTTAATTACACACAAATGTTTTGAATTACGAACGCATTTTACCAGCATTTTACCATACCTCATGTATTGCATTTTACCATACCTCATGTATTGTCAGATACATTTAACCCATCACAGTTAGTGCGCAGTTAGTGGATTAGTGAGTAGTGAACACACACCAACACACACAGAGAGAGAGAGCAGTGGGCAACCAGTGGCGCCCGGGGAGTGATTGGGGGTCACCAGTCTGACTCTGACTATAACCATTAGGGCATGACTGCCACACTTTAAGATTTGCAATAACATCATGTGGTCAGGCTTAAAAAGTCTTACAATTTGCAGATTTCTCAGTCTAATGAAAGTAGTCAGTAGTCATAAACATACAATACTGTATTTATTATATATATATATTTTTGAGACTGAAAATATAGTATGTGTGTGGCGAGCACGACGAGTGGCGTGATTGATAATGAGCGACGCGTGCGTGACGCACCAGTCTCGTATCTCTCACGGAGGAGCGGAAGCATAAAAGGAGGAGCGACGACAGTGGTGATTGAGAGAGGAACAGGCCTGGACTAGACTTGTGTTTTGTTTCTGTTTTATTGTGACAGCAGTCGGTCGTGAGGGGCTGCTGTCTTTTACTTTCGTTTTGTTTTATTTTTTATTAAAGTCTTTAAATCTTCGCCGGTTCCCGCCTCCTTCTTCCCGTAACAACATACCTCGTTACAATGTGTAATACAGTATATCAGTGGTGTGGAGAATTTTTCACATTTTATGTTTCTGCAAAACTTTATTCAAAGGTCCCTGATGAAAGCTTTTTTTCTCTGTGGGATGGGAAATCATCGATTTCAACTAGGTACCAGATTTGCTCTATACTGCATTTGTGAGTTTGATATATTTTTATATATGTTACTTGAATGGATTATAAACTGAATCTTTATTCACAGATCTGCCTATCTACTCGTGTACAAACACAGTGAGTATCATATGATTTTGCCGCATAAACATTTTCAATGACAATATTATTATTCTGACTTTGTGCTTTTAATGTTTTGTTACAGCAACTGAACTTCCAAACGAATAAGAGGTTCTTCTATTTTACCCTTTCATCTTTTGCTTATTTTTAGAGTAGGGAGTTTTCCCAAATAAACAATCATTGTATTTATTATTTCTTTGATAATTTTACACTCAGTATTTCTGTTGCTGCCATTTGATAACATTGAAAACATTTTGTTCTTAGCTGGAATGATGATGATGATGGTCGTTGCCAGAGTCACTAAATGAACACCAGAGCAGAACAACATCTCAGGAACAAAAGTACAGTAAACTGAGCATTAAATAAGCCGAATGTGGCCTGGATGTTGTTTTGCTGTAAATGTCTCTGTGGAAATGGACAGCATGAGTCCAGAAGATATAACACTGTATCCGACACACACAGTTCAGTCATGAGTCTCTGATCAAGAGCTGATGATCTCAGTCAGGTGTGTCACATTTACTCTCTACTCGCCTGAAGTCCACATACAAGATGATGATATTTACATTCTTGTTTTTTATTGTGAACTATTCATTTTTATGCATTTAACCTTATAATCTTTAGTAAAAATGTAATAACTACTTTAATATGATTCACCTAATGTTCATTATTTACTGAACTTTTTTTCAGTTCAGCCTGAACATTCAGATGAGACCATAGTACCGTAGTGAACACAGTACCACTGTTGACATATTTGTTAGACATTGTATATTAATAAAAGTATAAGATATGGATGATATAAACACATAATCATTATAGTGTCTGCTGAAGTGCATGTGCAATATTGTCTTTTATAATGTAGATATTAATGTAGCCTAATAAAAATTTACACACGATGAAGATGCTTTATGATATAGAGAAACTGAATTATTATCCTGCATTGTTTCTGCATGAGAACAGAATGATAATCAACTATCATAAAAGATTGGAATTAAATGTATTCATGTCAAGAAAAGTCTGTATTATGACCACACAAAATATAGTAATAATCATAAATATATGTTTGCATACATAACCAGAAACACTGTTTAAATGTGTTAATGTGTGTAGAAGGAAATATAAGCCGGTATTATACTAATAAACTGTAGTACCAATACTCTGGAGTCAGCATTTTCAATCAAAATTTGTTTTGATTAAAGAGACAATATGAAATTGGAATTCGATTCATGTTCATTTGTTCATCGTTAGAGATAAGTTCTGTGTAGAAGAACAGTACATCAGATTACCGTAGTAACAGCATTGCTCCAGCTTTGATAACATCTACATCTGGAATATGCAGATTGAATGGGTCTGGTGATGGAGGGAATTTTCTGCTTAATTCTTTGAACATTGTATGTAAACTTGTTTTTGAGACAGGTTGAGCAACCCATTTGTAGAAAGTCACATGTTTCTTATGACCAGCAATATGTGATATATTCAACTCTTTTGACTGAATGTCTGTGACACAACTACATTCTGTAATATAATCTTTCCATGGATTCAGACCTGGGAAATCCTTTATCAGGGTCTATGAGAGAGAGAAAGATCAGAACATCAGTCATAAAGAATCAGTTTGCTTATTTAAAATATTTGTTTTGTGTCAGTCATCCAACTCTATTTAATGATGAACAAAATGATATCTGCTATAATAACTAAGCAATTTACGTTGTTCATTTTGAACTGTTTAAGACAAGAAAAGTTTGTTTACAATTTATGTTGGCCAAAACAACAGTTTATTATTTGCCTTTTAAGAATAGTTCTTAAATTGTTTCATAATGTTTAAGTTTTTCTGAAAAATCTACACTGTAAAAAATGATCGTAATTTTAATGGTAAAAGACTGTAAAAATGCTACAGTGAAAAACTGTTAATTGGTTAACAGAAAGTTTCCGTACTATATACGGTAAATAACTGTGATAGATCTAATGGTACATTTAATATAATTTATTTTACAGTGAAAAAATGTAAATTGACATTCCCACAATTCCCTGCGTGACACTTCACATTTGATGTATTTTTGTTGAAATAACTATGTTTCTTCATAGTTTTCTTCGTTTTTTTTCTAATCAGTTATGTACATTAGGGTTTTATGTTACATTTAATGTTGTTAAATTAATGTTTATTGCATTTTTAAAATGTCATGTGTGTTACCGTGATGGTGTTTAAACGGACAGTATGGAATTTTTCTCCACTAGGGGCCGCTAACCTCTTTACAATAACAAAGGCGTAGTTTGATGACGCAACATTTGCTAAGAATTATGGATCTTGTCGTCAACGTCAAGCCGACCGATCTAATAATGTTTATGGATGACTGAATACATCAATGTTTTTATCATGACTGTGATATGAAGCAGTTCGGGATTGCTAAGAGACAGCTCTCAGCTCCACACGCGACGCGAGTCCCGCGGATATAAAAGGAATATGGACATTTCATTCTACCGAACTACACGCAAGTGCAGAATTACTACTCATAGGTCAGTTTATTAGACAAATTAAACTTGTGAGGTAACGCAGCGCTGTTTCATTGGTCTAACATTACACTATCACACTAAACTGCATTTGAATGTGTTGAAATGTAACTTATGTGTTAGTTTGTCTGTATGAGACTAACGTTAGCAGTAACGTTAAGATAGATCAACATTAGAATAACATACAGATCATATTATAACATTTTATCATTGTTGAACTATATAACATTGATTAGTTTTATGTAAATGTGCTCACCTGTTTAATAAAGTACATGTAGGAGCGGTCGAAGTCTCGGACGTGGAGCTCTCGTTTATATACTGTCTATGGGAGCTCTGGTATCTTGAAAACACCGCGCTGATATTGATTCTCGTTTTAGTTCTCCTTTTTTATCCAAAGTCTGCTTGCCATGGTCCATAATGTTTGAACGAAACAACAACAGCGTGCAGATAGACATTGCGAACTACACAGTTGTCCGCGTCAGTCGCTTTGGTTAATCAGAAGGCTCTGCTCATAGCTCTGGTTACCATGGCAGTACGAGCGGAAACCATAGGCGGAAACCAGGGAGAACACGGATATGACGCCATTGACTGCGACAAAACGGAAATAAAGAAACGTGCCGTGTCTAAAAATTAAATTAAAATTTCTCCTGGTTTGAAAGTTGTTGGAAACAGTAAGGATAATGTAAGTACACAACTATATATAAAAATATATAACGTAGATATAGTGATTTTTGCTAATTTTAAAGCAAAAAAGTTACATATTGTGCCTTTAATGTTTGTGTGTGAATGACATTGTGCAGCTTCTATTTATTACTATTATCTTTCTTGTGGAAGAGCTGCTTGTGATGAGCTTTGATTGATCATGTTACTCTCATCACTGCTGTGATTGGTGATTTTCAGTGTATTACAATGGTTCAAAACAGATATTAATACTTCAATAGGACGTTAAATTCACATAATATCAGATAATAAAAGACGGTTTATTACTGTAAATTTTAAGTTAAGTCTGTAAAACCAATAACGTTGCTACTATATTTTTGACGGTAAAGTTCAGGCAACCGCAGCTGCCGTTTTTTTTACCGTAAAAATCACGGTTAAATTTACAGTGTATAAGTAGTAGGCTATATCCTATAATGCACTGCATATGCTATGTATGTTTTTTAATGTTTCCTGAAACAATTAATTTATGAAGGTAGGCTATATTTGTCAATAAATGTCAGTTTCCCATTATGCCAAAATTTCATATAGTGTCCTAACAAAAGATTAAGAAATATATAGCCTAATTGATTTTTTTTTTTTTTTTTTTTAAGCAAAGTGTAAAAGGGTCAAACATCCTCCTCCTCCAGGCATCCTGAGCACGATGACCAGGAGAGACAGGTGTTCAATGTTGCACGATTTAAATGTTTGATGGTCTTCAAGCTCATCTTGACCAAAAATCACCCTCAGCCTTTCTGGATCTGACAAGAAATATAAACCCAAACATACAGATTTTAAGTGGGTAAAAACATACCTTTTCTATTCCAACGTCTTTAAATGTGAAGACTGAAAGAAAGCGTCAGCCTACCGTTTACTCCGGGAAACAAACTCAATGCTTTTCTCTTCAGATCTCTAATGGTGAACCTATCAAATTCATAACTTGATGACGCCACAGATAATACTTTAATCGTATTTTTATTGATCCTGATGCGGACCTGAAAAGCCATTCTGGGTTTGTTGAAGCAAGACTTTTCCGTGTGAAAAGTAAACTCGGGTGAGCAAAAAGGAAAATATCGCATCTTTCACTTTCACTTTAAATATTTCAATTCGCAAGTGCAATGACCTTTGAGGCTACATGATAACATGTATATCTTGGATGCAAAAAGTCACAAAGCATCTGTCAAATGCATAAATATAGCCTACATTGAACAAACTCACATGTCTAATAATTAATCAACAACTTCAAAACTTTATTACTTTGTTTACACAGACATTTAAAAAAAATAATCAAAGCCTCACGTTGGCTATATTTATTCACTGTCTGACTAAAATCGAATCGAACTTTAAAATGTATTTAAAAAATAATTGTAAGAAAATGTCTATAATTAGGGGAGAGCGGGGCACAACCTAACACTTTTTGACTTTCTCAGTTTGTGTAAATTCACTTGGGGTTTATTTTTAATATTTCCGTATAGGCTACCCATAAAAAGCGTGAGGATGCGTAACAACTTCGTCAGAACTTTCTCACTTTCGTTCATAAATTCTCCCCGTATGTGTATGCGAAGCGACACGGATCGAATCGCGGAATCCAGTCTCAAATGAAACTTGCTGTATAAAGCAGACCGTCACGGAATGAATAAATCAGAAGTAGGGCTGTACAATGAATCAAATCTCGATATAGACTAGTGTCTGTGAATATTAAAGTTCAAAGAGACTGCAATTGTTCTACGTATCTCTGGGAATGAGCGCTCAATGTGTGCTCCACCACACACACACACACACACACGCACACGTGACGCTCGTGCTGTTTTCAGCACATCACTGTATGATGCCATGTAGGCTCCACATGTGAACATAGCCTTCATATCTGCTGACTCTGTTGATTTTCTCCTTGATTCCTTTAACTCAAAAGTTAAAACTGTAATTGATGATATTGCTCCTGTTAAAGTCAGGAAGAAGAGTGGCAGACAAAAAGCACCTTGGAGAAACTCAACAGCAGTGCAAAATATGAAAAGACAATGGAGAAAAGCAGAACGCATGTGGCGGAAGACTAAACTTGTAGTCCATTATAACATCTACAAAGACAGCCTTCATGCTTTCAATATGGAACTAGGCAAAGCTAGACAGACTTTCTTCTCAAATATTATAAACAGTAATTTAAACAACACATGCACTCTTTTTGCTACTGTAGAGAGACTGACAAACCCCCCAAGCCAGATTCCCAGTGAAATGCTCTCAGAGAACAAGTGCAGTGAGTTTGCTTCTTTCTTCTCTGAGAAAATCAATAATATCAGAAAGGCGATCAGCACATCCTTGAGTTGCCCTGGGGTCAGACAGATCAAACCACCTGAGAAAGTAGTTACTATGTCTGACTTCAAAGAAATTGATGGCAAAATTTTGGAAGAAACCGTACAGCACCTTAAAACATCAACCTGCGCTCTTGACACACTTCCCACATCATTTTTCAAAAGTGTGTTAAACAGTTTAGAAGCAGATCTTCTAGAAGTGGTAAATGTCTCACTTCTCTCTGGGAGTTTTCCAAACTCCCTGAAAACTGCAGTTGTCATGTAAGCAACTATAGACCGATCTCAAATCTTCCTTTCAATAGGCAAGATCATTGAAAAAGTTGTCTTCATCCATCACAGACAATAGCGTCTCTCAACTTCACTAAAACATGTTTGTCAAGCAGATCAACCTGTTTTCTGTCCTAATTTATTGTTTAAATTGATGTTAAAGTTCATTTAGTTTAACAGAATTGCTTATCTGTTGGGGAACTGGACAATCAGTTGTTTAATCCTGCAGGGAAAGCTTTATCATCATATTGCTGACAGTAAAACAGTGATTTTCCTTTCCATTTCTTTATAAGTGTCTGAAATGAGAGATCATCTGTGTTTACAGTAACAGCTCCATCTGCTGGTCATTCATGACTCCGTCATAACAGTGAACTCACCAGCATCTCTGCTTTGAACAGATGTAGAGCTTTCTCCTTTCCTCACAGAGACTCCAGTGGCATTACTTGATGCGGCGTCAGACTGTGTTCAGTGTTCTCTAGAGTACTCCTGAGCACATGAGGCTGTGTTAAACACAGGAACATGATGGTTTCTCACGCAGAGCCGTCTGAGGGGTCAAAGGTCACGCACATTTATAGGAAAAGCTGCACTTGAACACAGGAGAGAACTACAGCGACTGTCAGCTAGCGTGTGTGTTCTGCGGCTGTGTGTGAATGAGACAAGTCTATTTCTGCAGATATATTCGTCTATATTCGTCACTCTAAAAGGGAAACCGGCGCTGCAGAAACACACACCGTAATAAAGCAGTGTGTGCTTACCGTTCTGAATGTCAATCCTGCCAAACACTTTCTTTATTCCACTCCGCTCGTGTTAATATATTCGCTGAGGAACACTCGGGTTAGATGACGTAACATTAGATCAGCTTCTATCTGTGCCGTTTAGATGACTTGATGACACTAAGCTGAACAGCCAATCAGAGCTCCTTCTCTCACCGACGACCGCTCACAAACGGCCCGACGTTTCCCAGCGGCCGATCGTCGGCTTGGTGTGTCCCGGGCTCAACAGAGCTCTCCTGCCCTGCCCTAAATCTGCAGATTTCTGGATTCCCTGAATCTGAATCTGATTGATCTGCACAAAAAAACTGTATTCATGTAATACTAAACATGTGAATTACATGAAACACTAAACATTTCAATAGTTTGCATCATTGTTATTTTCCTGCTTTGAAACTATCTGTATTGTAAAAATTGCTATAAAAATAAAAGCATCTTGACATGTCAACAATATTTTACTGTTATTGTCTGTATCTGCTGGTCTGAGACACAAGATGGTGTCTAATATCTGTCATAACTTGTGTGTATAAAGCGAGGATATGATTCAAGAGAGCTGTAGATGCAGCAGTCTGTGTACAGATGATGTGGAACAACAGTATATTTCTAAGTATATATATATATATATATATATATATATATATATATAAAGTTTAGTTTTTCTTGCCTTGAAACATGGAGGCCCAGACTAAAACAGCTGCACTTTTGCTATGATAAAATACTGTAAATAAATATTTTTGTGAAAATATGTTGAACATTACCAGGTAGAGTTAGTGTTATGATCATAGATTATTAGATGATCTACATTAAACATGAATCTGACCATTATAGGCTCAGTGTGTGTCAAATGAACTGAGTGTTTTTAGTCAGACTGTAATGGAGGATTACTTACTGGAGTAAAGGTTTGGCCTGCTCTTTCATGAGTGTGTGTGAAATATGGTCAGTGCTTCATCATGTTCACTATAGGGTTATAGACAGAGCAGAGTCTGTTCTGACATGAAGATGTTTCAGATTAGAGACCGGTCGAACTCGTTTCCTCACTCTGGAGTTTTGTAGCTTGTATTTTAAAGTTCATTTCTGAACACAAACTCATGTTCTCAAGGATAGTGAGTTTCATATTTCAGTCAACAGATTTACATTTTAAACCCATGTAAAGCCTATGCCAGTCTCTGATGATTCAGCCGTACAGAATGAATAAGAAACACACAGGAGATGTTTGTTTGGTCTCTATAAAGT